>NC_044031.1:3545468-3615702 GCF_901765095.1 Microcaecilia unicolor
CTCTTTATAGGATTTCTTTGTGTTTATCCCACGCATTCTTGAATTCTATTACGTATTTATCTCCTCCACCACCTACGGGAGGGTGCTTAGGGCATTCACCATTCTCTCCGTGAAAAAGTACTTCCTAACATTAGTCTAAGTCAACTCCCCTGTAACCTCAATTCATGTCCTCTAGTTTTACTGTTTACGATTCTCTGGAAAAGACTTGTTCGCATATTAATACCTTTCAAATATTTAAATGTCTCTATCACCCCATCCCTCCTTTCCTCCAGGGTATACATATTCAGGTCATCAAATCTCTTCTCATATGGCTTTTGGCACAAACCTCTTATCATTTTTGTCACTTTTCTCTAAACTACTTCAAGTCTTTTTATGTTCTTAGCAAGATAAGACTGCCAAAACTGAACACAGTACTCCAAAAGGGGCCTCACCACTGAATTATACAGGGACATTATTTTTTTGGTGATTATGTTTCTTTTTATGCAGCAGGGGCATAGCCATGAGTGGGTCCAGATGGACCTGGGCCCACCCACTTTGTGCCAAGTTGACCCAGAGCTGTGCACCCTTGACAGTACTGGCATGGAGGAGCAAGCTGGTCTCCACTGTCATGAATCTCACTCCCCTCCTTCCCTTAGCAAGCCTCTCTCTCAAAGGGTCATAAGAACATAAGAGTAGCCATACTGGGTCAGACCAATGGTCCATCTAGCCTAGTATCCTGTTTCCAACAGTGAACAAGGAGGAGTGGCCTAGTGGTTAGGGTGGTGGACTTTGGTCCTGAGGAACTGAGTTGGATTCCCACTTCAGGCACAGGCAGCTCCTTGTGACTCTGGGCAAGTCACTTAACCCTCCATTGCCCCATGTAAGCCGCATTGAGCCTGCCATGAGTGGGAAAGCGCGGGGTACAAATATAACAAAAAAAAAAAAAACAAGCCAGGTCACAAGTACCTGACAGAAACCCAAATTGTGGCAACATTCCATGCTACCAATGCTCTAAGAAGCAGCCAATTTTTTCTTCTAGAATTGTATCTCCCTGGCATTCCCTAATGTATCATTTATCCATTCAATATTGGGGTAATTGCAATCACCTATTATTATAGTGTTACTCAATTTGAAAGCTTTCTTAATTTCTGTAAACACTTCTTCCTCTGTCTATTTGTTCACATCCAAGCCTCGAAAAGGTGCCTGAACTGACCAGATGACCACCGGAGGGAATCGGGGATCACCTCCCTTTACTCCCCCAGTGGTCACCAACCCCCTTCCACCCAAAAAAACACATTAGAAAACATTTTTTCCAGCCTCTATGCCAGCCTCAAATGTCATACCTATCTCCATGACAGCAGTATGCAGGTCCCTGGAGCAGTTTTTAGTGGGTACTGCAGTGCACTTCAGGCAGGCAGACCCAGGCCCATCCCCCCCTACCTGTTACAAGTGTGGTTGCTAATGGGAGCCCTCCATAACCCACCATAAACCCACTGTACCCACATCTAGGTGCCCCCCTTTACCCTTCAAGGGCTATGGTAGTGTTGTACAGTTGTGGGTAGTGGATTTTGGGGGGGGGGTTGGGGGGGCTAAGCACCCATGGTAATGGAGCTATGCACCTGGGAACAATTTCTGAAGTCCACTGCAGTGCCCCCTAGGTTGCCCGGTTGGTGTCCTGGCATTTGAGGGGGGATCAGTACACTACGAATGTTGGCTCCTCCCATGAACAAATGGCTTGGATTTGGTCGTTTTTGAGATGGGAGTCCTCGGTTTCCATTATCGGCGAAAACCGAGGTCGGCCATCCCTAAGGTCGGCGATCTCAACATTTAGGTCGACCATCTGTAAGGTTGACCTAAATGTTGAGATATGTACTGTATACTTTGGAAGAAAGGTGGAAGATTGGGATATGATAGAGACATTTAAATACTTATGAGGCATAAATACACTGGAGGTGAGTTTCTTTCAATTGAAAAGAAGCTCTGGAATGAGAGGACATAGGATAAAGGTGAAAGGGAATAGAATCAGAGGAAATAATGCTTCACAGAAAGGGTGGAGGATTCGTGGACCGGCCTCCCAGTGGAAGTTGTGGACAGAAAAACAGTATCTGAATTCAAGAGAGCTTGGAACAAGTACGTAGGTTCTCTAAGGGAGTGATGGGGAGAGTAGATTACATGGATGGGCAGACTGGATAGGACATATGTTTCATCACAGGAAGAAGAGTAGGTCCAGTCTATGTCTGCTGAGCTAAAGCGGATTTTAGTCCAGATTTTACAACCTATGAACAGCTTCACATTTTTTATGACTAATATCCCTTTCTGGGTGACCAATGGCAATGAGTGACGTAAGGAGCCTAAACGACAGATAAGAGCACATGATTGAAGGTAGTTAAGGGAGCTGCAGCCTGTGCCTGTCTGTCAGAGCATTGGAGCTGTGATGGTGGGGTGGGGTGGGGTAGCAAAGGGGGGATTAAATTCCAGGTAGCAGCGCTTGAATGAATGAAGTTTCCTAACACCATAGCCCAAAGGAGAACAGAACGGACTGGGCTAGAAAACCAGAGGAGCAGGAGGAGGAAACCAGAACAAAAATAAAAGAAAGTGATTTACTATAAATCCATTACCAGATACACAGCTGGATAGTATAAACATAGACGGTACCCAACGAGGGCTCTATATTGTGATTCTATCCAGTGGGGGTTATAACTCCTCAGAGGGCTTTAGGCTGAGAATGTATCCAGCAGGGATTAGAACTCTTTTACACGATTTCTCCTGTATACCCATCAGTGATTGGTACTCCTCTTAAGGGGCTCTTGAGTTGTGACGATGTCTAGAAGGGATTAGGACTCCTGTGACTGTACCAATCAAGAACTGGGACTCTCCTGAGGGCTGTTGACTTTGAATGTACCCAGCAGGGATTGGGACTCCTCTACATGCTCTCTGCTGTGACTGTAGCCAAGTCCGTGTTATTAATAAAACTCCTGTTCTGAGCTCTGATACTTTTTGACTGAAATTCCTTCTACTGCTCTGAGTTTCAGGGTCTAAGTCGGAGGGTAAGTGCTCTGTATGATGTTTGGGAGAGGGATGCTTCTCCCTCAGTTTCTGCTGATGGCGTTCCCACCTCTCTCTCCTCCTCTAGTGAGCCGGACCTGCTCTTGATTTAGGACCAGCCTCACTGTTGCCATTCAGAAGAGTTTCTCCAGCACCGAGGACACCACCCCTGAGTCTTCTGCTCCCACAACGCTCCAGGGACTCCTGGTGACATTACATGAGCTCTGGTTACTTTCTTATGGAGTAAATTAAAGCTTTTCAGCATCATTCAGTGATTGTCTTATGGTTCTTTAAACATAATGAAGTTAACATTTGAAATGTTTCTTTCAGATTGATGGGGCTAAGGGATGCCCAGAGGCTGGACACAAATAATATAGGGGTGTCTGTGACCAAAATAAGTACATAAGCATTACCATACTGAGACAGACCGAAGGTCCATCAAGCCCAATATCCCTTGCAAAATCCCAAAGGAATTCACTCTTCTCTCTCTCTGCACACAGGCTGTTAACAGCTCCCTGCTAGCAAGATTAAAGGGTTAATTTTTAATAATAATTTAGGCAGAGAGGGAATGGAGACTGTTTTTAATTTTAACAAAACTCCCCTTTTATGATCTCCAGTATAGCACAAGTATATACAAAAGAAGGGATAAGATAACAAGAAGGAAACTAATCCATAAAAGCAAATAACCATATAGTTTCCATGGATGGGTCTCCTCTGAACAACATTCCCCACCTCATACTCAAGTATCTTTCACCCTTCTTCTCACACTGTTAAAATCCTTAATCCCTTGTATGGTTCCTTTATCCTCTGTTATGTTCATCAGAAGCCTCTATATCCTTTGAAAAGGTTAGAGGACAAGACCCTGGGTGGGTTCTATCTCCTGTCGATTTAAGGTATTAATACTCACCAGCTCTACTGCTTCTAACTTTCTGGTCCTTTCCCTGATAAGGACTGTATTTTGTCAGCAGCTTCACCCTTATGCTGTCTCCTTAATGACCATTCCCCTTCTTTTGATAGTCCACGTCTCAAGGGACAGCTCTGGATCAGTCTGGCCACCCCTGAATTTAGTCTTTTTGGGAATAGGCCTCTCCGTATGCACCAGAGGAGAGCTGTTGACCAGACTGGCAACTTCTGTGCCTGTTTACCCTTCCATTTAGCCCCTTCAGCAGAGAGTCCATGGGAATAACCTACCTTCTGTACTTTGTGGGAAATAATGCACTGCTTCAGACATAGCCCCAATTTGGTAGGGAGGACTATGACTGCCCCTAGTTGAGAACAGAAATATATAGGGCTATATAAAGCATTTAGGGACTTAGTCACACTGGCCCTTCGTCTCAAATTCCACTCTCTTCGCTGGCAATAAGTACATTGACATAAGTACATTGACATAAATCCACGAGCAAACTTCCTTCCGCAGATCATTGAAGACCCATCTTTTTGAAAAAATTTACGGAAAGAGCCAAAACACATAAAATCCACACTTACTGTTTAGTAATGCACTATAAATCCACTTCTGAACTCTCATCCCCCGTAATCCCACATCACTCATACCTTTACTCATAGAAATATGTATACCATATGTCTTTACGCCTTAATATTGCCCTTCAAGCTCCCATTGTCTCCTTCCAATGTTCAATGTTTGTGTTCCATTGTTGCACTCCTTAACGACACTTCGATTGTCTCGCATAATTCTGCACAATGTAATCCATAACCGAATTGTAACAAATTGTATTTCCATCATTCATAATGTATTGTAAGCCACACTGAACCCGCAAAAAGGTGGGAAAATGTGGGATACAAATGCAATAAATAAAATAAATAAATAAATGTTCCCATACAAGTAAAAAATATGATATAGACATGGCAAACAGCAGACAAGAAAAGCTAAAAATGTTTCTCTTAGAAATAATTTTGGTCCTATTATTTTAACATACTTCCTATATGCAACCAATATACACATTCCCAAAGAAACAAGAAATGCATTAAAAAAACAAAAAGATATTAAATAGTTTGATTTACACTTCACAAAACATAGGACGGTAAGTCTAGCTGACCCTTTGCCCTATAAAATAATAGACAGACAACCTACTGACATTCTAGTCTATTCCCACAAGTTCTCTTCTGCAAGCTGCTTGGAGTGGAGGAGTGGCCTTGGGGTAGAGCACCAGTCTTGAAATCCAGAGGTGGCTGGTTCAAATCCCACTTGTGATCTTGGGCAAGTCACTTAACCCTCTATTGCCTCAGGTACAAACTTAGATTGTGAGCCCTCCTGCGACAGAGAAATATCCAGAGTACCTGAATGTAACTCACCTTGAGCTACTTCTGAAAAAGGTGTGAGTATAAATAAAATACTTGAATCAGTTCTTACAATGAAGGCTCCAACCACCCAATACTTCAAAGGCAAGTTGTGTATTTGTTGCATTTGTACCCCACATTTTCCCACCTATTTGTTGGTAGATCTTTGAGGTCTATCATGTATCCTGGGACTACACCATATATGATTTTGTGGACTAGAGTGCAAATTTTGAAGATGATCCATTCTTTGATTGGGAGCCAGTGCAATTTTTCTCGAAGAGGTTTGGCACTGTCGAAGCGTGTTTTGCTGAATATCAATCTAGCTGCTGTATTTTGTGTATATGACATAAAGAGATAAATCTCCTGTCCATAAGTACATAAGTAATGCCATACTGGGAGAAGACCAAGGGTCCATCGAGCTCAGCATCCTGTCCACGACAGCGGCCAATCCAGGCCAAGGGCACCTGGCAAGCTTCCCAAACGTACAAACATTCTATACATGTTATTCCTGGAATTTTGGATTTTTCCAAGTCCGTTTAGCAGCGGTTTATGGACTTGTCCTTTAGGAAACCGTCCAACCCCTTTTTAAACTCTGCTAAGCTAACTGCCTTCACCACTTTCTCCGGCAATGAATTCCAGAGTTTAATTACACGTTGGGTGAAGAAACATTTTCTCCGATTTGTTTTAAATTTACTACACTGTAGTTTCATCGCAAGCCCCCCAGTCCTAGTATTTTTGGAAAGCGTGAACAGACGCTTCACATCCACCTGTTCCACTCCACTCATTATTTTATATACCTCTATCATGTCTCCCCTCAGCCGTCTCTTCTCCAAGCTGAATAGCCCTAGCCTCCTTAGTCTTTCTTCATAGAGAAGTCGTCCCATCCCCGCTACCAGTAAAGTGTGTGAATCTTTGAGTTGGCTTGGAAGGCAGCAGCAGGTATTCCCGCCCTCAGTGATTTAGGCAAACCTGTGAAATACAGGTTTCAAGAAAGAAAATAAAAAATTTCCAAAAAGAACAATTAGCAAATGATGGGGTAGTGGAGAGTCTTTGTTCTGTAGGCAGCTAGTAGATTTTCGGTTATCCGTGCCGTGTGCAGACCATGCTTGAACTCTGGAAACAGTCTCTCTGACTGATTGGATCGGAGCTCACGGATGTTAGCAGACCCAATCTGACACTTACTATGAAGTGGGAATCAGTTGTACAGCGAATTCAGTGAGGAGAGATGCAGAAATCTCAAAGCTGACTGAAAATAATAGAAACAGTGTCGCTGCTACAGTTTTCTAGGATAAATCCAGGCTAGAAGTCTCCGGCCAGTTTTAGCTAGTAAACAGCAGAGAAATAAACATGCTGTCCTTAATTCTTCACACAGAGACAGAATGGCAAAACCTGCAGCATCACCGGTCAATAGTGCTTTACAGTAGAATCCTTGTTGGTTTGGTTCTGGCGTTGTCGGCACATAAAAAGATTGATCAAGTTGTTACCCCACAAACTCTCCATTCTCCATATTCAGGGAGGAAGAGACACTTCAGAGTTTTATAGTTTCCTCTAGGGCCAAAGTTAGGCATTTGCCATAGGGAGACCCAAGCCTGCCTCAAGCTGAAGAAGGTACAGCCTGTGGGTGTGCTTTAGGGTCCCTTCCCAAGTGGTGTCGGGCTACTACTTTCACCCTCCTGTAGATTTCAACCTCTTCTTCCACCTCAGTCTTGCTGCTTTTCTTCCTTCGAAGTCCACTCCATCCGACTGTTCACTCCTCTGCCTTTCCGAGTAGCAGTCATTTATCAACCCCCAGATAAGTTCCTTTCTCACTGACTTTGACACCTAGCTTTACTTCTTTCTTGATCCTTCATCTCCTTCACTCATTCTTGGGGATTTTAACATTCATGCTAATGATCCCTCTGACTCTTATGCTTCTCAGTTTCTCGCTGTAATATCCTCTTTCAATCTTCAATTGTGTTCCACTATCCCCACTCACCAGAATGGCCACTGTCTTGATCTTATCTTCTTCTCCAACTGCTCACTCTCCAGTAACTGTTCCTCAGCTCTTCCGCTCTCTGACCATCATCCGATAACTTTCACACTTAAACACCCTCCCCCCCAGTCCAATCCAATCTCAACCAATACATTTAGGAATCTTCAGGCTATTGACCCTTACACTCTGTCCTCCAGTGTTTCAAATCTCTTCTCATCCACTATGTTATCCAAGTCTGTCGAGGCTGTCTCTTCCTATAATACTATTCTCTCCTCTGCTCTGGATACTCTCGCTCCTCCCTTTCCCTGATCTGTAAGGCAAACCAAAACCCAGCCTTGGCTGACCTCTAGAATCTGCTACCTATGTTCCTGTGCCCACTCTGCCGAATGCCTATGGCTGAAATCCTGTGCCCATACTGACCTCCTTCCATTCTGCTCTTTTACTTGCCAAACAAGACTACTCCATCCAGTTGACAAATTCTTTTGGCTCAAACCTTCGACGTCTCTTTGCCACACTGAACTCTCTCCTCAAAGTGCCTTCACCTCCAACCCCCCCTTCACTTTCCCCCCAGACTCTGGCTGAGTACTTTCATGATAAGGTTCACAAGATTAAACTTGAATTCTCAACCAAGTCACCTCCACCTCTCTTCTTCCCTTAGTCCATTCTCTCAACCCTCCAACCCCTGCCTCCTTTTCTTCCTTTTCTGAAATCACTGAAGAGGAAACTACACATCTTCTTTCCTCCTCAAAATCAACTACCTGTTCCTCCGATCCTATTCCCACCCATCTACTTAACACTATCTCTCCTACTGTCATCCCTTTTATCTGTCATATCCTCAATCTTTCACTGTCCACTGCGACTGTTCCTGATGCCTTCAAACATGCCACAGTCACACCACTCCTTAAAAAACCTTCATTGGACTCTACCTGTCCTTCCAACTATTGCCCCATTTCTCTCCTGCCTTTCCTAACCAAGATACTTGAACGTGCTGTTCACCGCCGTTGCCTTGACTTTCTTTCATCTCAAGCTATTCTTGATTCACTTCAATCTGGCTTTCACCCTCTTCATTCAACTGAAACAGCGCTTGCTAAAGTCTCCAATGACCTGTTCCTGGCCAGATCCAAAGGTCTCTACTCTATCCTAATCCTTCTCGATTTGTCTGCTGCTTTTGACACTATTGATCACAGCCTACTCCTTGATACACTGTCCTCACTTAGATTCCAGGGTTCTATTCTTTCCTGGTTTTATTTTTCTATCTCCCATTGTACTTTTAGTGTATACTCTGACTGGATCCTCCTCCGGGTGCACGCCGCTGGGGGGTGCCGCGGCGCACGCCTGCTCAGAGTTCCCTGACTTCGCGCGTACGCTGCAGCACCCTCTGACCCGGAACAGGAAGTAATCTGTTCCAGGGCAGAGCAGAGGGAGCTGCAGCGAATGCGCGAAGTCAGCGAACTCAGAGTAGGCGCGTGCCGCGGCACCCCCCAGCGGCGTGCACCCGGGGCGGACCACCCTCACCGCCCCCCCCCCCTTGGTACGCCACTGGGTGTACCTCAGGGATCTGTCCTGGGACCTCTTCTTTTCTCCATCTATATTTCTTCCCTTGGTACTCTGATCTCATCCCATGGTTTTCAGTTTCATCTTTACACTGATGACTCCCAGATCTACCTCTCCACACTCAGCAGGAATCCAGACCAAAGAATCAGCCTGCCTGTCTGACATTGCTGCCTGGATGTCTCACCACCATCTGAAACTAAACATGACCAAGACAGAGCTTCCTATCTTTCTCCCTAAACCAATGTCTCTGCTTCCCCCATTCTCTATTTTTTTGGATAACACTTTCATTCCTCCTGTCTTATCAGCTCTTAACCTTGGGGTCATCTTCGACTCCTCTCTCTCCTTCTCTGCACATATTCAGCAGACTGCTAAAACCTGTTGTTTCTTTCTCTATAATATCACCAAATTTCATCCTTTCCTTTCTGAGCACACTACCTGAAACCTTATCCATACCCATATCACCTCTCGCTTAGACTATTGCAACTTGCTTTTCACAGGTCTCCCACTAAGCCATCTCTCTCCCCTTCAATCTGTTCAAAATTCTGCTGCATGACTCAGTGCTCATGTTAAGCCTCTCCTCAAGTCACTTCAATGGCTCCCTATCCATTTCCACATACAGTTCAAACTCCTCTTATTGACTTACAAGTGCATTCGCTCTGCAGCTCCTCAGTACCTCTCCACTCTCATCTCTCCCTACACTCCTCCCCAGGAACTCCTTTCACTGGGTAAATCTCTATTATCTGAACCCTTCTCCTCCACTGCTAACTCTAGATTCTGTTCCTTGCTGCACCATATACCTGGAATTGACTTTCTGAATCAATACATCAAGCTCCTTCTCTGGCCGTCTTCAAACCTTTTTGATGCTGATTTTTAACTCCTAACCCTTATTCACTTGTTCAGTACCCTTATTTTATCATTCCCACCTTAGTAATTCCCTTATCTCTTATTTGTCCTGTTTGTCCTACATAAGTACATAAGTATTGCCATACTGGGAAAGACCAAAGGTCCATCAAGTCCAGCATCCTGTTTCCAACAGTGGCCAATCCAGGTCACAAATACCCGGCAAGATTCCAAAAATGTACAAAACATTTTATACCGCTTATCCCAAAAATAGTGGATTTTCCCCAAGTCCATTTAATAACGGTCTATGGACTTTTCCTTCAGGAAGCCGCCCAAACCTTTTTAAAACTCCGCTAAGCTAACTGCCTTTACCACATTCTCTGGCAATGAATTCCAGAGTTTAATTACACGTTGATTGAAGAAATATTTTCTCCGATTCGTTTTAAATTTACTACTTTGTAGCTTCATCGCATGTCCCCTAGTCCTAGTATTTTTGGAAAGCATGAACAGATGATTCACATCTACCCGTTCAACTCCACTCGTTATTTTATAGACCTCTATCATATCTCCCTCAGCTGCCTTTTCTCCAAGCTGAAGAGCCCTAGCCGCTTTAGCCTTTCCTCATAGGGAAGTCCTCCCATCCCCTTTATCATTTTCGTCACCCTTCTCTATACCTTTTCTAATTTCACTATATCTTTTTTTAGATGCGCCGACCAGAATTGAGCACAATATTCGAGGTGCAGTCATACCATGGACCGATACAAAGGCATTATAACATCCTCATTTCTGTTTTTCATTCCTTTCCTAATAATACCCAACATTCTATTTGCTTTCTTAGCCGCAGCAGCACACTGAGCAGAAGGTTTCAACATATCATCAACAATGACACCTAGATCCCTTTCTTGGTCTGTGACTCCTAATGTGGAACCTTGCATGACGTACCTATAATTCGGGTTCCTCTTTCCCACATCTGCCATTTAGACGCCCAGTCTCCCAGTCTCGTAAGGTCCTCTTGTAATTTTTCACAATCCTCCTGCGATTTAATGACTTAGAATACCTTTGTGTCATCAGCAAATTTAATTACCTCACTAGTTACTCCCATCTCTAGGTCATTTATAAATATGTTAAAAAGCAGCGGTCCCAGCACAGAGCCCTGGTGAACCCCACTAACTACCCTTCTCCATTGAGAATACTGACCATTTAACCCTACTCTCTGTTTTCTATGTTTTAACCAGTTTTTAATCCACAATAGAACACTACCTCCTATCCCATGACTCTCCAATTTCCTCCGGAGTCTTCATGAGGTACTTTGTCAAACGCCTTCTGAAAATCCAGATACACAATATCAACCGGCTCCCCTTTGTCCACATGTTTGTCCACCCCTTCAAAGAAATGTAGTAGATTGGTGAGGCAAGATTTCCCTTCACTAAATCCATGTTGACTTGTCTCATTAATCCATGCTTTTGAATATGCTCTGTAATTTTGTTCTTAATAATAGTCTCTACCATCTTGCCCAGCACCGACGTCAGACTCACCGGTCTATAATTTCCTGGATCTCCTCTGGAACCTTTTTTAAAAATTGGTGTTACATTGGCTACCCTCCAATCTTCCGGTACCACTCTCGATTTTAAGAATAAATTATATATTTCTAACAATAGCTTTGCAAGCTCATTTTTCAGTTCTATCAGTATTCTGGGATGAATACCATCTGGTCCAGGAGATTTCCTACTCTTTAGTTTGTAGAACTGCCCGATTACATCCTCCAGGTTTACAGAGAATTCATTAAGTTTCTCCTACTCATCAGCTTCGAATACCATTTTCGGCACCGGTATTCCACCCAAATCTTCCTCGGTGAAGACCGAAGCAAAGAATTCATTTAATCTCTCCACTACAGCTTTGTCTTCCCTGATCGCCCCTTTTACTCCTCGGTCATCTAGCGGTCCAACTGATTCTTTTGCCGGCTTCCTGCTTTTAATATACCTAAATAAATTTTTACTATGTGTTTTTGCCTCCAACACAATCTTTTTTTTAAAGTCCCTATTAGCTTTCCTTATCAGCGCTTTGCATTTGACTTGACATTCCTTATGCTGTTTCTTATTATTTTCAGTCAGTTCCTTCTTCCATTTACTGAAGGATTTTCTTTTAGCTCTAATAGTTTCCTTCACCTCACTTTTTAACCACGCCGGCTGTCGTTTGGTCTTCCGTCCTCCTTTTTTAATACGCGGAATATATTTGGCCTGGGCTTCCAGGATGGTGTTTTTGAACAGCATCCACACCTGATGTAAATTTTTGACCCTCGCAGTCGCTCCTCTAAGTTTTCTTTTCACCGTTCTTCTCATTTTATCATAGTCTCCTTTTTTAAAGTTAAACGTTAACGTATTTGATTTCCTGTGTATACTTACTTCAAAGCTAATATCAAATCCGATCATATTATGATCACTGCTATCAAGTGGCCCCAGCACCATTACCTCCCACACCAGATCATGCACTTCACTAAGGACTAGGTCTAGAATTTTTCCTTAGACCCACTTCTCAAAAAACCTTCACTAGACCCCACCTGTCCCTCCAACTACCGTCCCATCTCTCTTCTACCCTTCCACTCCAAATTACTTGAATGCGCTGTCCACAGCCGCTGCCTTGATTTCCTCTCCTCTCAGGCCGTCCTCGATCCGCTCCAATCCGGCTTTCGCCCACTACACTCGACAGAAACAGCACTCTCTAAAGTCTGTAATGACTTGTTCCTTGCCAAATCCAAAGGTCACTATTCCATCCTCATCCTCCTCGACCTATCTGCTGCCTTTGACACTGTCAATCATAATTTACTTCTTGACACACTGTCCTCATTCGGGTTCCAGGGCTCCGTCCTCTCCTGGTTCTCTTCGTATCATTCCCAACGCACCTTCAGAGTATATTCTAATGGCTCTTCTTCCACCCCCATCCCGCTCTCTGTTGGGGTTCAAGGTTCTGTCCTTGGACCGCTTCTTTTCTCGATCTACACCTCTTCCCTGGGCTCGCTGATCTCATCACATGGTTTCCAGTACCATCTCTATGCTGATGACACCCAACTTTATCTCTCCACTCCCGACATCACGGTCGAAACCCAGGCCAAAGTTTCAGCCTGCCTTTCAGACATCGCTGCCTGGATGTCCAACCAGCATCTGAAACTGAACATGGCAAAGACTAAGCTCCTTGTCTTTCCACCCAAACCCTCTTCTCCTCTTCCCCCACTTTCCGTCTCTGTTGACAACGCCCTCATCCTCCCCGTCGCTTCAGCCCGCAATCTCGGAGTCATCTTCGACTCCTCCCGCTCCTTCTCTGCCCATATCCAGCAGACAGCTAAGACCTGTCACTTCTTCCTCTATAATATTAGCAAAATTCGCCCATTCCTCTCTGAACAGACCACCCGAACCCTCGTCCACTCGCTCGTCACCTCTCGTCTTGACTATTGCAACCTTCTTCTCACTGGCCTCCCGCGTAACCATCTATCCCCCCTTCAATCTGTCCAAAATTCTGCCACACGTCTTATCTACCGCGTGAACCGATACTCTCATATCACCCCTCTCCTCAAGTCACTTCACTGGCTCCCGATCCGCTACCGTATACAGTTCAAGCTTCTCCTTTTAACCTTCAAATGCACTCAATCTGCAGCCCCCCAGTACCTCTCTACACTCCTCTCCCCGTTTGTTCCCACCCGTAACCTCTGCTCTCAGGACAAATCACTCCTATCTGTACCCTTCTCCACCACCGCTAACTCCAGACTCCGCCCCTTCTGCCTCGCATCACCATATGCCAGGAACAGCCTTCCCGAGCCCATACGTCATGCGCCCTCCCTGCCCATCTTCAAGTCCTTACTCAAAGTCCATCTCTTCTCCCTTGCTTTTGGCGCATAACCACCTTCTCCACTCATGATACCTACACTGACTACATAGTTTGTAACCTTTAGATTGTAAGCTCTTTTGAGCAGGGACAGTCCTTCCCCATGTTAAACTTGTACAGCGCTGCGTAACCCTGGCAGCGCTATAGAAATGCTAAGTAGTAGTAGTAGTAGTAGTTCATGTCCAGGGTACATATAAGTACATAAGTAATGCCACAATGGGAAAAGACCAAGGCTCCATCGAGCCCAGCATCTTGTCCACGACAGCGGCCAATCCAGGCCAAGGGCACCTGACAAGCTTCCCAAACGTACAAACATTCTATACATGTTACTCCTGGGATTTTGGATTTTTCCAAGTCCGTTTAGTAGCGGTTTATGGACTTGTCCTTTAAGAAACCGTCTAACCCCTTTTTAAACTCTGCCAAGCTAACCGCCTTCACCACGTTCTCCGGCAACGAATTCCAGAGTTTAATTACGCGTTGGGTGAAGAAAACTTTTCTCCGATTTGTTTTACATTTACTACATCTAGTAGCACTATAGAAATAGCCGTATTTTATTTATTTATGACATTAATATCCCATTTTATCTGAAATAGGATTCAAGTTCAATGTGGCTGCCAATATAACAAAAGTGGAACTAACAAGGCGTTCTGATTACTTAGAACTATATATATATATATATATATAGAGAGAGAGATACAAAATTACTAATGTAACCCCTCCCCCACTCCTGGGTTCAAATAGAATATAGTCTGAGCCGAGTGTTTCACCCAGAGCAGAAGAAGGGCACAAAAAAAAAACTTTGAAATAACAATTGATTAGTAAAAGTTCACTTTATTCTAATATGCACTTAAATGAACACAATAGATTCCACCCCTCAGTAGCCTTAACCTTACATTTCTTTATTTCCCATAGGTTCCTCTATTCTCTATAAGGCTCAACTTCAGAGTGACTTCACATCAGATAAGTAGCAGTTTAATTTCCTAAACTAAAGTTTAAACATGCATGCAGAAGATTATATTCTAATATGAGTCCCTTATATAGAATTGATTCTTTGTTTCTTTTCTTCTTTTTCAGGTTTTGGTTTTTCCTCCGGAGACTTCAAGGTAAGTATACTATTTTTCTCTTTATTCCATTAAAGTTCAAAAGGATACTTTTATTTACGTCCCCTCAGCTGGCTTTGTATCTTCTCTATTCTGCCAATCGTTGGGTACCATAAGCTTGCTGCGGAGTGGAACCCTGGCCAGGGTACAGGAACCAGGAACGAAGACACCTACTACTCTAATCTATAACAAAGCAATAACCCTAAAATCTAACTGATCCCCACAATACAGGTGCCTACTGCACACATTTCCTATCTAGCTTTAAAAGAAAACATATAATTATTAATCCCTACTCTATTTACCTCCCCCCATCAGAATTTTAATAACATCAGCGTGTGCTAAGTAGTTCTTTAAAATTACAGGGTTGAAATTTAAAAAAACCCTTTTTCTTTATAATCAATTAGAAACTTTAACTTTCAGGTAAGCTTTTCACTTTTTAACTCTTTCTCAACCATTTATGTTCTATAGAGTTCTAAAGTGCTATCAAGCTACCACTAGCTCAGGACCCCTTTCTCAGAGAGCCCAGAACACATTAATCTGAGGTCAAGATTGAGAAATTTAATTCACCTACAATCCCAACTCACAGTCAGTCATCAATTTTTTTCCTAAAGCCCTTTGAAACGCGGCGGGCTTTCAAATTAAATGTACCACTTTTAATCTCTCACAGCACACTCAGATCAAACACATCTTTAAACACTTTTACTTAAATTTTAACCCACAGTTCTCTCTCAGCTGAGCACAGCTCCTAAACACAGCTCTGCCCTGCTCAGCACTCACCTCCCAACTGACAAACCGTCAAACTTAGAACCCTTACCCTAGCTCACGCTGCTAGCACGAGCTCTGCATTCTAACCTTCCCACCACATAAACAAAACATTTCCAAATTAAAATGAACACCTTTTAAACATATACAAACAACCAGCAATTTAAAACAATATAAATGTCAGTACCTGCATGTCCTTTGAAGTCTAAAAATCCCCTTTTTCTTTCTTCACGCGCCTCCCGCTGCTCCGTCCCCAGCTAGCACCCAGCTCGTGCTGCTGTCATCCGTTCCAGTCCTCACGTGCCTCCTCTCCAGCGCGAGCCTCTCTGCCCTCGCTCCCCGGCCTAAATAAAAATAAAAACGCCGGAGAAGTGCACCAGAGAACTTTCCCCTTCCTACTTTGTCCCACGCTGGCCTCTCTCCCGATCCGGAACCGGCTCTGCGCCGAAATTTGAGCCGGTTCCTTTAAATGCAAAGGATTCCCTGGCCCTGCGTCGGCAACGTGCGTCTGACGTCAGACGTCAACGTCAGACGCCACGCCGACACAGGGCCAACAGAAGCTGAGTTCTTTTCCTCTCCCCGCTTTTACTCTGCCCCCGACTGCCCTGAAGACAACCCCAGTCTCCATGGCGCCACGAACGATCCCAGCCCAGCTACCACCTGCAGCAGCGGCGATCCAGAGCCACTGCTTCCACTACCGGCGCTCTGGCCCCTAAAAAAAACGTGCCGCTATCACATACGCGGCTGAAGACCTCGCTCCAGCCCAGCAAAGCGCTCCTGCAGCTACCGGCTCAACCCATACCCCAGCAATCGCTGCACCACTCCGGACCTCATCAGGAGGTTAAAGGTACAAACTTATTTAACCCCTTAACTCTCTATGGGTTACACTAATAACAGCATAAAATGAAATCCTGATCATATATATGACATGTTGGTCATATATAGGATAGTATGTGAATATGGACTGAGGTGTTGTTTCCCTGGGCCCATGGATGTTTGACACCAGCACTGCTTCCTTCCACAAGCTTAAGCTTCAAGTCTATTGGGCCACTTTCACAGAATAAACCGCCCACTACTGAGATTTGATTGAGGTCTTTCTGGAGCAGGGACACAGAAAGTTCTTTCTAGAACTGCAGAGGAAAGCTTTTTTTTGACAGGCTGCTACACATTCAAAATGTTTATGCAAATAGCTTTAGAGCAGTGATGTTCAACCTTTTTCATTTCACGGCATGCATACAAGGCACGCCGCTGAAGGGACACGCTTAAGGGGCGTACTACACACCTTAGTGTGCACCTTTGTGGGTAGAGCTTTCAGAGGCCAAAACCTCCTTCCACAGGTCAGGACTATATACCATAACAGCAGCAGACTGTCAAGGCTCCTTCTGAACAACCTAAATCCACGCTCAAGCAGGCAGCTCATCATGGGACCCATATCATGCTTTGATGGCCCCCACATCCACATGCTGATACCAAGGTAAGGATCCCACCCATCATGACATCTAAGAGAAAATCTGACTACTTCACATCGCAATAAAATACCATCCTGCTAGAATCAAGCAACTAGAAGATGTCCACCCCGGGCTGAAACCAAGATTTTACCCTTAGACCCAACACACCTATTAAATGAGTAGTACCCTTCTATATTTATTTATTTATTTATTTATTTATTTGTATCCCACATTTTCCCACCTATTTGCAGGCTCAATGTGGCTTACAATATTCCGTTATGGCATTCGCCATTCCAGAGTAAAAGAAACAATTGGTGTTACATGAAATACCTGGATGACAATATCGAATTAGCTTACAAAGTTCCGTTATGGCATTTGCCATTCTGGAGTAAGTGATACATTAGAGTTGCATGGAGTACATGGATAACAGTATAGAATTAAGCATGCGAGAGAATGTTAAGAGTGTAGTTGAAGTGGTATTGTGTTATCATTAAGTTACTGCTCGTTGTGGTATGCCTTGTTGAATAGATAGGTTTTCAGAGATTTACAGAAATTGATTGATTCATAATTTGTTTTTAAGCTAAGTGGTAATGCAGTCCACAGTTGCATGCTCATGTAAGAAAAGCTGGATGCGTGTGTTAGTCTGTATTTTAGTCCTTTGCAGCTGGGGAAGTGTAGATTAAGGAATGTGCGGGCCGATCTTTTAGCATTCCTGGGTGGCAAGTCAACAAGGTCTATCATGTAGGCCGGGGCATTTCCGTAAATGATTTTATGAACTAGAGTGCAGACCTTGAAGGCGATCCGTTCTTTAATTGGGAGCCAGTGTAGTTTTTCTCTTAGGGGTTTTGCACTTTCGTATTTTGTTTTTCCAAATATGAGTCTGGCTGCAGTGTTCTGGGCTGTCTGAAGTTTTTTGAGACTATACTCTTTACAGCCAGCATAGAGTGCATTGCAGTAGTCTAGGTGACTCAACACCAATGACTGCACCAGGTTACGGAAAATAGCCCTTGGGAAGAAAGGTTTTACTCTTTTAAGTTTCCACATTGAACGGAACATCTTCTTAGTTGTATATGACGAAACCAGGCCTGAGAAGTTCATTGATAGCGACCGAGAGACGCAGAAACAAATCAAGATGGATTGGATGAAATACTGTGCAATACTCTTGATCTCATTCTTCTCAACAGGCTTGACACTTGACCACCACCCATATAATCCCTCACACATAACACACACATACCCTAACCACAAAATTACAAGGTTCCTACATGATTGCCCCGATTCTATGCAGCACAACATCAGAACACCAGAAAGCGCACACACAGGGCAAAACAATACCACCAATCTACCAAAACACAAAAAAGATGCCTTATAAGACCAGGCCTGGCGATCAAACCGCACTCTACAACCATCCCAGGTCCTGCCTATTACCTAAACGCAAGGTCGCTTGGAAACAAAACCACTGCAATCAAAGACTGGATAGAACTTACACACACTAGGCCTGCTATTTATCACAGAAACCTGGTTGCAATCTGACAGCGACCCACTTTTAAACAAAATCTGTCCTCTAGGCTACAAATTTGTATCTGTCCTGAGACAATTGAGGAAAGGAGGAATGGACAAAGTCTAGGTCTTATGTACAGTGGGATGTTTAAAGTCACTTCATTCATTAGACCTAGAAATAATGCCATATAAAATAGAGACCATCACCCTATTAAACCCACTATTCTATTGCCCACCAGGGAAATGGTGCACAGCTAGTTTGATTTCCTTGCCAAGAATGTAGACTTGATAACCTGCACCCTACTACTAGGAGATATCAACCTACACCTAAATTTAACAAACAGCCCTAATGTTAAGGACCTATCTACCTTCCTTGAATCTCTAGATCCCCATAGCCCACCAGGTCAGGCGAATCATGAAACGGATAAGCAAGTAGACCGAGCTGACTACACCAAAAGCATAACTTCCAGCCTGTACATAGAAATGGGAAAATTGTCTCCCCTGGTCTGGTCAGATCACTTTCTACTAGACATCAATATCATCTGGGCACAATGAAATGCAAATGCCTGCAAATATAGCTATAGTACCCCAGACAATGCTAAAATACAATACTATGGCAGAGGAAAGATCGATGGCACCAAATGTAAGCAATGTTTGCAGAAATAAGAGGACTGGCTGACCATAGGCGCCCGGTATAAGAGGCTTGGGGAGGCTTAGCCGCAAGCGTCTCTCTCTCTCTCTCATCTCCCCGTCTATCGTTGGTGTTAGAGCAGCAGAAAAAGCATTGCAGGCTGGGCTCCGCCTCCGTGCTTCAGTTGTTTTGCCTTCTCTCTCTCTGTCTCTCAGCTCTGGCCCGCCCTCATTTCCTGTTTCCACAAGGGTGGGCCAGAGCTGAGAGAGAAGGCAAAACAACTGAAGCATGGAGGCGGAGCCCAGCCTGCAATGCTTTTTCTGCTGCTCTAACACCAACGAGGTGTGTGACGTTTAAAATTTGCAGGAAGCCTGGAACTCAAAGGGAGGGGACCCTGGAACTGTCTGTCAGGGAGGGGGGACCCTGGAACTGTCTGTGAGTGAGGGAGGGAAGGGGGCCCTAGAACTGTCTGTGAGGGAGGGGGGCCCTGTAACTGTCTGTGAGGGGGGACCCTGGAACTGACTGTGAGGGAGGGGGGACCCTGGAACTGTCTGTGAGGGAGGGGGACCCTGGAACTGTGCATCTGTGATATTTTGCATGCAATTTTCAATTTTTCTAGTATTGCTGCATGCTGAGTCTGTCTTCTTGAGGTAACTTTCCAGTTCAGTATTTTGCCTTCATATCTGTTGTGTCATTTGTTTTTCATGTGTGATCAAGATGCAGTATTCTGCTAGCATGTAGTATTTGCAGCCCTTTTTGTTTTGTTTTTTGTTTCACTAGGTTGTGTACTGGTGTTTTAGAGCCCGGTGTAATTACAGTGCTGCCTTTCCACGCATAAGGTTGTAGCTCGTCCTGTCCTTGGAATTAGTGCTGTTATGGTTTGCTAAGGTTATGAGTGTGTTTTTGCACAAGTTTGTGTATAGTGTTTTGCAGTGGAGAGATTGTGTGTTAGCCTTACTGAGGTGGCACCAAAACATCAGAAAGGGTTTTAGAGCCTAAATCACGACACACTACCTCTTGAAGGATATGGTCGTTAATAAAAGGAGCTCATTGTGAACACTTTCCACCCTAAAAGGGTATTTTTTGGCTCTACACGTATTATGATGTTATGATCCCTTGTTTCATATTGTTGATGGTCTGTATTTTCCGTATGGGTGGTATATTGGTGTATTAAGTTCTGCCCACTGTAATATTTATGGTACAGTAAGGTTCTGAGCGTGTTTTTGCACAAAGTTGTGCATAGTGTTTTGCAGTTGAGCGATTGTGCTAAGAATATGCTTTGAGCAACCACTTTATTCTTTGACTTATGATACATATCTAATATCTAAATTTAATAAAAGGTATTAATTGTGATTATTTTATTTTTACTTATTTTTTTTCTGTGTGTTGTCAGACAATTATGGATGTAAGCCCCACCCCTGTCCCCACCCCTAACCCTGCCCCCTTTAGCCTTCCCAAACAGTTGGGCCACCGACCCCCTATGTGGCTGACCCAGATCCTTGAGAGGGATATGCAGCCAGCCCAGAGTGTCATAGAAAAGCTGAGACTGATGAATTGGACCAATGGAAGATTCTGAAAAGGGGGATGTGAAGTGAACCCATTGGAGTTGACCAATGGTAAACTGACAAGATGTCTGAATACATTTTCCTCCATGGATTTTCCCTGGAACTTTCCTTAGACTGTTTACTGCCACATCATAAGTACATAAGCATTACCATGCTGGGACAGACCAAGGGTCCATCAAACCCAGCACCTTGTCACTGACAGCGGCCAAAAGAACAAGCAATTTGTCCTGCCCAACCTAGAAATACTGTATTATTCCCTCGTCCATTCAATGGCTTTTTCCTCCAGGAAATATAGAACAGAGTTGGAGCTTCCCATCAGGGTCCGGCATCTAAGTTTATTATAAAAGATGAGAACCATGTGAGATGGTGAGTAGATGAGGGAAGAAAGTCTCACTGACTGACTTCATCACATCCAGAGAGGGACAGAGAAGCCCTCATTTTTGTGTTTCTGGCCTGAAATTTGTCCTTATCTCAGAGTAACATGCTAGGTGAGTGTGTGGGTTAGCTAGTTCTAGAACTGTCTCTGCTAATGATTAACTTGTTCTGTAAGTTCAGGTAAAAGAAATTATGATTTTTACTTATCTAGCCATGCTTCCTGACATACAACAAACATTACACTTGTATCTGTAATTTTACATTGTGATTCTTTCAAATTGATGCCTGAAAAAGGGTTTCTTGGTAAGAGTTATAGCATATTTTTGTACAGATTTCCCGTAACAGTTTCAATAACTACTAGTCACTCTGTTCGTTTATGTAAACAACTGATTTTATGTCCACCTTTTTATAAGAAAGTTTGGTTTCACAAAATAGTTAATTCCACATTTTCTGTTTTAGGAGTTTCTCCATTGAATTATTTGCCTCAGCTTATTAGGACAGACAATAACTATCTTACATTTAGAAAGAAGGTAAAAAAAAACCCCACAACTCTTGCACTCGGCACTTGCTCCACCTCTCTCGCAAACACCACACCAAAAGCATCTTAAAGAAGGTTGGATTTATTTTGGCCGCAGCCAGGAACGTTTTACAATTCAAAACAACATCATAACATATTATAACATAATTATTGTTACAACCACATAACTACATTTTATCATCAATTAATAACTTGGGGTACACAGCTTCGGGTCTCACAAATGCTTAGTATGACCCACAGGTTGCCGCCAAAGCAGCCTGTGCGTTCCCTGTGCCAATTACCAGAACCCGTAGACTCCTGGTGCATCCCGCTTAAGGATGCCCAGCCATAATATAAAAAATGGCGTTCTGGCCCCCCGGCCGCCTAAGCCAGGAGACACGCTGTCCAGATTTTCCTGCTGCCACTACGCAGCCCTACTGTTGCTTATGCTTCTCACTTTGCAAGAGGCCTTTCTGCCCCCGTTATCAGCATCTCAGTTAGTACTGTTACTGCTATGTTGCTGTGTACCCCCTCTCCTCTTAACGCCTGCTGCAACAATTAGTGCCTTATGACTGGGTGGGCGGGTGGGTCAGTGCTGCTCTCTCCCTGCTGTCCCGATTCAAAAGAAAATCCCCCTTTCCTTCCCTTCCTTTCACTTTCCTTACTCTCCGCCTCTCCCCTCCCCTTCCTCGCATTAACCCTTTGTCTGCCTATCTCACCCTTCTATCTTCCCTGTGCCCTCCCCTCCCTCCCTATCGTCGCAGGCCATCGGCCCGGTTGTTCCCAGCCTCCCTTTAGGAGGTGTGGCTGGATTCTTTCTGTTTCCAAAATGTTAGAAATGTAGATTTTAACTGTGTCCTGATTTGCTGGATGATTATGAATCTGTGAATTGTGTACATCGCACTGAACACTGGAAAGAGGAGAATGGCGGTATATAAGAACGCATGGAAACAAGCGCAAATAAAATACAAATCTGCAACAAGACAAACCAAAAGATCTTATTATAAAACCAAAATAGGGCCAGATTACAAAGACACGCATCTTTTATTTTTGCCCATACTCGTTCAAGCTTCCTGGCTTGTGTTTTTAATTTTTTTTTTTTTTTAGATTTTGTAGATTCCTCACGGAATTTCTGCTTCTGATATACTTGAAAACGTTACTATGAGTTTTAGCCTCTGCGGCAAGATTCTCTGCTTATCTGCTGTTTGCCATGTCTATATTATAGTTTTCACTTGTATGGGAATGTTTAATGTCAATGTAATTATTGCCAGTGAAAAGAGTGGAATTTGAGACGAAGGGCCAGTGTGACTAAGTCCCTAAATGCTTTATATAGCCCTATATATTTCTGTTCTCAACTAGGGGCAGTCATAGTCCTCCCTACCAAATTGGGGCTATGTCTGAAGCAGTGCATTATTTCCCACAAAGTACAGAAGGTAGGTTATTCCCATGGACTCTCTGCTGAAGGGGCTAAATGGAAGGGTAAACAAGCACAGAAGTTGCCAGTCTGGTCAACAGCTCTCCTCTGGTGCATACGGAGAGGTGATGGGCCTATTGTTACGGAACTGGAAGTGAGCCCTTGTGCCTCGACAGAGCACGGTGAAAAAGGAGGCCGGACAACCCCTAGCTTCACCTGGGGACGACCACCGTTCCCCAGGAGTTGAGCTCCTAGGTGCGCGTGGCCACCAGGACTTCAGGATACGAGCGGGGTCGGACGGCCGCTAGCCGAGCCAGGCAGCAAGTAAACAGTATCAAGTCACCTTTGACTCCTCTCTCTCCTTCTCTGCGCATATCCAGCAGATAGCCAAGACCTGTCTCTTCTTCCTCTTTAACATCAGCAAAATTCGCCCTTTCCTCTCTGAACACACCACCCGAACTCTCGTCCACGCTCTCATTACCTCTCGCCTGGACTACTGCAACTTACTCCTCACCGGCCTCCCACTTAGCCATTTATCCCCCCTTCAATCTGTTCAGAACTCTGCTGCACGTCTCATATTCCGCCAGAACCGATATACTCATATCACCCCTCTCCTACGGTCACTTCACTGGCTTCCGATCAGATACCGCATTCAATTCAAGCTTCTCCTTCTTACCTACAAATGCACTCAGTCTGCTGCCCCTCACTATCTTTCTACCCTCATCTCCCCTTACGTTCCCGCCCGTAACCTCCGTTCACAGGATAAATCCCTCCTCTCAGTACCCTTCTCCACCACCGCCAACTCCAGGCTCCGCTCATTCTGCCTCGCCTCGCCTCACCCTATGCTTGGAACAACCTTCCTGAGCCCTTACGCCAAGCCCCCTCCCTGCCCGTCTTCAAGTCTTTGCTTAAAGCCCACCTCTTCAATGCTGCGTTCGGCACCTAACCCTTACCGTTCAGTGAATCCAGACTGTCCCTATCGGACCGACCGTTCACTTGTCTATTAGATTGTAAGCTCTTTGAGCAGGGACTGTCTCTCTTTGTTAAATTGTACAGCGCTGCGTAACCCTAGTAGCGCTCTAGAAATGTTAAGTAGTAGTAGTAGTAGTAGTATCAAGTCCAAACCGAGAATCAGGGCAGGCAGCAAAGCAGAGAATGTCAGGTCCAAACCAGAAGTCAGGGCAGGCAGCAAAGCAGAGAATATCAGGTCCAATCCAGAAGTCAGGGCAGGCGGCAAAGCAGAGAAAGTCAGGTCTAAACCAGAAGTCAGGGTAGGCAGCAAAGCAGAGAATGTCAGGTCCAAACCAGAAGTCAGGGCAGGCAGCAAAGCAGATAATGTCAGGTCCAATCCAGAAGTCAGGGCAGGCAGCAAAGCAGGGAATGTCAGGGAGAAGATAGCAGAATGCTCAGAACACACACTAGACCTCTACAATGATAGAAGCCAAAGCAAACTGATGACCGTGTTCAGTTCTTAAATAGGCCTCTTATCAGGAGAGCCCTGCCACAGCTGATGGGCAAGGAACCTCATTGGGCACGCCCATAGGAATAAGCCTCTCAAGATAGCTGCCCCTCAGGAACCGAAGTAGATGCTCTACTCAAGATGGCCATCCTTCAGGAACTGATCAAATGCACCTCTCAAGATGGCCGCCCCTCAACTGAACCTTCCAAGATGGCCGCCGCCAGGCGCAGCCAGGTAGGAGTGTAACAGAGTGTAACACCTATTCCCAAAAAGACTAAATTCAGGGATGGCCAGTCTGATCCAGAGCTGTCACTTGAGACGTGGACTACCAAAAAAGAAGGGGAATGGTCATTAAGGAGACAGCATAAGGGTGAAGCTGCTGACAAAATACAGTCCTTATCAGGGAAAGGACCAGAAAGTTAGAAGCAGTAGAGCTGGTGAGTATTAATACCTTAAATCGACAGGAGATAGAACCCACCCAGGGTCTTGACTGCTAACCTTTTCAAAGGATATAGAGGCTTCTGATGAACATAACAGAGGATAAAGGAACCATACAAGGGATTAAGGATTTTAACAGTGTGAGAAGAAGGGTGAAAGATACTTGAGTATGAGGTGGGGAATGTTGTTCAGAGGAGACCCATCCATGGAAACTATATGATTATTTGCTTTTATGGATTAGTTTCCTTCGTGTTATCTTATCCCTTCTTTTGTATATACTTGTGCTATACTGGAGATCATAAAAGGGGAGTTTTGTTAAAATTAAAAACAGTCTCCATTCCCTCTCTGCCTAAATTATTATTAACAATTAACCCTTTAATCTTGCTAAGTACAGAAGTACATAAGTAATGCCACACTGGGAAAATACCAAGGGTCCATCGAGCCCAGCATCCTGTCCACGACAGCAGCCAATCCAGGCCAAGGGCACCTGGCAAGCTTCCCAAACGTAAAAACATTCTATACATGTTATTGCTGGAATTGTGGATTTTTCCAAGTCCGTTTAGTAGTGGTTTATGGTCTTGTCCTTTAGGAAACCATCCAACCCCTTTTTAAACTCTGCCAAGCTAACCGCCTTCACCACTTTCTTTGGCAACGAATTCCAGAGTTTAATTACAAGTTGGGTGAAGAAACATTTTCTCCGATTTGTTTTAAATTTACTACACTGTAGTTTCATCGCATGCCCCCTAGTCCTAGTATTTTTGGAAAGCGTGAACAGATGCTTCACGCTTCACGCTAGCAGGGAGCTGTTAACAGCCTGTGTGCAGAGAGAGAAAAGAGTGAATTCCTTTGGGATTTTGCAAGGGATATTGGGCTTGATGGACCTTCGGTCTGTCTCAGTATGGTAATGCTTATGTACTTATTTTGGTCACAGACACCGCTATATTATTTGTGTCCAGCCTCTGGGCATCCCTTAGCCCCATCAATCTGAAAGAAACATTTCAAATGTTAACTTCATTATGTTTAAAGAACCATAAGACAATCACTGAATGATGCTGAAAAGCTTTAATTTACTCCATAAGAAAGTAACCAGAGCTCATGTAATGTCACCAGGAGTCCCTGGAGCGTTGTGGGAGCAGAAGACTCAGGGGTGGTGTCCTCGGTGCTGGAGAAACTCTTCTGAATGGCAACAGTGAGGCTGGTCCTAAATCAAGAGCAGGTCCGGCTCACTAGAGGAGGAGAGAGAGGTGGGAACGCCATCAGCAGAAACTGAGGGAGAAGCATCCCTCTCCCAAACATCATACAGAGCACTCACCCTTCGACCTAGACCCTGAAACTCAGAGCAGTAGAAGGAATTTCAGTCAAAAAGTATCAGAGCTCAGAACAGGAGTTTTATTAATAACACGGACTTGGCTACAGTCACAGCAGAGAGCATGTAGAGGAGTCCCAATCCCTGCTGGGTACATTCAAAGTCAACAGCCCTCAGGAGAGTCCCAGTTCTTGATTGGTACAGTCACAGGAGTCCTAATCCCTTCTAGACATCGTCACAACCAAGAGCCCTTAAAGGAGTACCAATCACTGATGGGTATAAAGGAGAAATCGTGTAAAAGAGTTCTAATCCCTGCTGGATACATTCTCAGCCTAAAGCCCTCTGAGGAGTTATAACCCCCACTGGATAGAATCACAATATAGAGCCCTCGTTGGGTACCGTCTATGTTTATACTATCCAGCTGTGTCTCTGGTAATGGATTTATAGTAAATCACTTTCTTTTATTTTTCTTCTGGTTTCCTCCTCCTGCTCCTCTGGTTTTCTAGCCCAGTCCGTTCTGTTCTCCTTTGGGCTATGGTGTTAGGAAACTTCATTCATTCAAGCGCTGCTACCTGGAATTTAATCCCCCCTTTGCTACCCCACCCCACCCCACCATCACAGCTCCAATGCTCTGACAGACAGGCACAGGCTGCAGCTCCCTTAACTACCTTCAATCATGTGCTCTTATCTGTCGTTTAGGCTCCTTACGTCACTCATTGCCATTGGTCACCCAGAAAGGGATATTAGTCATAAAAAATGTGAAGCTGTTCATAGGTTGTAAAATCTGGACTAAAATCCGCTTTAGCTCAGCAGACATAGACTGGACCTACTCTTCTTCCTGTGATGAAACATATGTCCTATCCAGTCTGCCCATCCATGTAATCTACTCTCCCCATCACTCCCTTAGAGATCCTACGTACTTGTTCCAAGCTCTCTTGAATTCAGATACTGTTTTTCTGTCCACCACTTCCACTGGGAGGCCGGTCCACGAATCCTCCACCCTTTCTGTGAAGCATTATTTCCTCTGATTCTATTCCCTTTCACCTTTATCCTATGTCCCCTCATTCCAGAGCTTCTTTTCAATTGAAAGAAACTCACCTCCAGTGTATTTATGCCTCATAAGTATTTAAATGTCTCTCTCGTATCCCAATCTTCCACCTTTCTTCCAAAGTATACATATCTCAACATTTAGGTCAACCTTACAGATGGTCGACCTAAATGTTGAGATCGCCGACCTTAGGGATGGCCGACCTCGGTTTTCGCCGATAATGGAAACCGAGGACTCCCATCTCAAAAACGACCAAATCCAAGCCATTTGTTCATGGGAGGAGCCAACATTCGTAGTGTACTGATCCCCCCTCAAATGCCAGGACACCAACCGGGCAACCTAGGGGGCACTGCAGTGGACTTCAGAAATTGTTCCCAGGTGCATAGCTCCATTACCATGGGTGCTGAGCCCCCCCAACCCCCCCCCCCCCAAAATCCACTACCCACAACTGTACAACACTACCATAGCCCTTGAAGGGTAAAGAGGGGCACCTAGATGTGGGTACAGTGGGTTTATGGTGGGTTATGGAGGGCTCCCATTAGCAACCACACTTGTAACAGGTAGGGGGGGATGGGCCTGGGTCCGCCTGCCTGAAGTGCACTGCAGTACCCACTAAAAACTGCTCCAGGGACCTGCATACTGCTGTCATGGAGATAGGTATGACATTTGAGGCTGGCATAGAGGCTGGAAAAAATGTTTTCTAATGTGTTTTTTTGGGTGGAAGGGGGTTGGTGACCACTGGGGGAGTAAAGGGAGGTGATCCCCGATTCCCTCCGGTGGTCATCTGGTCAGTTCAGGCACCTTTTCGAGGCTTGGATGTGAACAAATAGACAGAGGAAGAAGTGTTTACAGAAATTAAGAAAGCTTTCAAATTGAGTAACACTATAATAATAGGTGATTGCAATTACCCCAATATTGAATGGATAAATGATACATTAGGGAATGCCAGGGAGATACAATTCTAGAAGAAAAAATTGGCTGCTTCTTAGAGCATTGGTAGCATGGAATGTTGCCACAATTTGGGTTTTTGTCAGGTACTTGTGACCTGGCTTGTTTTTTTTTTTTTGTAATATTTGTACCCCGCGCTTTCCCACTCATGGCAGGCTCAATGCGGCTTACATGGGGCAATGGAGGGTTAAGTGACTTGCCCAGAGTCACAAGGAGCTGCCTGTGCCTGAAGTGGGAATCCAACTCAGTTCCTCAGGACCAAAGTCCACCACCCTAACCACTAGGCCACTCCTCTTTGTTCACTGTTGGAAACAGGATACTAGGCTAGATGGACCATTGGTCTGACCCAGTATGGCTACTCTTATGTTCTTTTGACCCTTTGAGAGAGAGGCTTGCTAAGGGAAGGAGGGGAGTGAGATTCATGACAGTGGAGACCAGCTTGCTCCTCCATGCCAGTACTGTCAAGGGTGCACAGCTCTGGGTCAACTTGGCACAAAGTGGGTGGGCCCAGGTCCATCTGGACCCACTCATGGCTATGCCCCTGCTGCATAAAAAGAAACATAATCACCAAAAAAATAATGTCCCTGTATAATTCAGTGGTGAGGCCCCTTTTGGAGTACTGTGTTCAGTTTTGGCAGTCTTATCTTGCTAAGAACATAAAAAGACTTGAAGTAGTTTAGAGAAAAGTGACAAAAATGATAAGAGGTTTGTGCCAAAAGCCATATGAGAAGAGATTTGATGACCTGAATATGTATACCCTGGAGGAAAGGAGGGATGGGGTGATAGAGACATTTAAATATTTGAAAGGTATTAATATGCGAACAAGTCTTTTCCAGAGAATCGTAAACAGTAAAACTAGAGGACATGAATTGAGGTTACAGGGGAGTTGACTTAGACTAATGTTAGGAAGTACTTTTTCACGGAGAGAATGGTGAATGCCCTAAGCACCCTCCCGTAGGTGGTGGAGGAGATAAATACGTAATAGAATTCAAGAATGCGTGGGATAAACACAAAGAAATCCTATAAAGAGAATGGTATGAAAATAATTTTGCCATTCTTAAGCAGCAAATCCAGTAGATGGGAAGTTAGACTAATATCAGGCAAGCTTCTATGGTCTGTGTCTTGATTATGGATAGATAAATCTGGTTGGATTGCAGTGGACTTTGATGTCTTCTCTGCCTCGATTTTCTCTCCTCTCATGCCATCCTCGATCCGCTTCAATCTGGTTTTCGCCCTCTACACTCCACAGAAACGGCACTCACCAAAGTCTGTAATGACCTGTTCCTTGCCAAATCCAAAGGTCATTACTCCATCCTCATCCTCCTCGACCTATCCGCCGCATTTGACACTGTCAATCATAATTTACTCCTTGCCACACTATCTTCATTTGGGTTCCAGGGCTCTGTCCTCTCCTGGTTCTCCTCTTATCTCTCCCACCGTACCTTCAGAGTACATTCTCATGGATCTTCCTCCACCCCATCCCGCTCTCTGTTGGAGTTCCTCAGGGATCTGTCCTTGGACCCCTTCTTTTTTCAATCTACACCTCTTCCCTGGACTCGCTGATCTTATCTCATGGCTTCCAATATCATCTCTATGCCGACGACACCCAGCGTTATCTCTCCACACCAGACATCACTGCGGAAACCAAGGCCAAAGTATTGGCCTGCTTATCGGACAATGCTGCCTGGATGTCCAACCGCCACCTGAAACTGAACATGTCCAAGACTGAGCTTATTATCTTTCCTCCCAAACCCACATCTCCTCTCCCCCCACTCTCTATCTCAGTTGATGGCACTCTCATCCTCCCCATCTCATCTGCCCGCAACCTCGGAGTCATCTTTGATTCCTCCCTCTCCTTCTCCACGCATATCCAGCAGATAGCCAAGACCTGTTGCTTCTTTCTCTGCAACATCAGCAAAATTCGCCCTTTCCTCTCTGAGCACACCACCCGAACTCTCGTCCACTCTCTTATTATCTCCCGTCTTGACTGTTGCAACCTACTCCTCACTGGCCTCCCAATTAGCCACCTATCCCACTTTCAATCCGTTCAGAACTCTGCTGCACGTCTTATCTTCTGACTGGACCGATATGCTCATATCACCCCTCTCCTCAAGTCACTTCACTGGCTTCCAATCAGGTACCGCATACAGTTCAAACTTCTCCTACTAACCTACAAATGCACTCAATCTGCAGCCCCTCACTATCTCTCTACCCTTATCTCCCCTTATGCTCCTATCCGAAACCTCCGCTCACAGGACAAATCCCTCCTCTCTGCTCCCTTCTCCAACATCGCCAACTCTAGGCTCCGCCCTTTCTGCCTTGCCTCTCCCTATGCTTGGAACAAACTCCCTGAGCTCATACGCAGAGCCCCCTCCCTGCCCATCTTCAAATCCTTACTCAAAGCCCATCTCTTCAATGTCACCTTCGGCACCTAATCATTTTACCTCTATCCAGGTAATCTAGACTGCCCCAATTGACTGTCTGCACATGTTGTTCATTAGATTGTAAGCTGACTGCACATGTTGTCCATTAGATTGTAAGCTCCTTTGAGCAGGGACCGTCCTTCTTTGTTAAACTGTACAGCGCTGCGTAACCCTAATAGCGCTTTAGAAATGTTAAGTAGTAGTAGTAGTACTAAAGATTAAGCCAGTGCCAGGCAGACTTCTACGGTCTGTGCCTTGATCATGGCTGGATAGATTTGGATGGGCTGCAATGTGGTTCAATGACAGTTTCAGTAGTTGATTTGCGTGCTCAAAATGTCAAGGTCAATTCAAGATCAAGTATACGTACCTTATGCTATGAGTTTCTCTTGCTTGGGCAGACTGGATAGACTGTCCAGGGCTTTATCTGTCTCACCTGCTATATTAAAATGTAACTTTGCGGCTTATTTTCAAAAGAGAAAAGCGTCTAAAAAAACCCGGCATAAAATGACATTTGGATGTATTTCTTCTCAAAATGTCCAAATTGCTATTTTCAAAACCTATTTTTCAGGCGTTTTTCTATGCAGTTTGTCTGTAGTGCATCCAAATTAGAAGGGGGCGATTTGGAGTATATTGGGGGTGGGAATAGGGTGTGCCTAACACTTGGATGTTTTTCTGGAACAACACAAAAAGGTCCAGGGCTACAATTTAAAGCCTTTGGTGTAGACCTGTTTCATCACTACTAAGTCAGAAAAGGTGCCTTAAATGACCACTCGAGGGACTAAGGCATGGCCTCCCTTACACTCCTAGTGGTCACTAACCCCCTTCTACCCCCCCCCCCCCCATGACATGAAAGAAACAGTTCATACCAGCCTCTATGAGAGCTTCAGATGCTATAGCCAGTCCTATTAGAGTACCTGTCTGTTTGTCCTGATTTAGATTGTAAGCTCTTTTGAGCAGGGACTGTCTTTCTTCATGTTCAATTGTAAAGCGCTGCATACGACTGGTAGCGCTATAGAAGTGATTTATAGTAGTAGTAGTAGTACCAAGCAGGTCCTTGGAGTAGTCTAGTGGTGGGTGCAGTGTAATTCAGAGAAGGGTACCCAGACCCATATCCCACTCTAACTGTTACATTTGTGGTGGAAAGTATGAGCCCTCTCCAAACTCACCAAAAATCTACTGTACTCACATATAGGTGACACTTGCAGACATAAGGGCTCTTGTAGTGGTGTACAGCTGGGTGTAGTAGGTTTTTGGTGGCTTTTTGGAGGGCTCAGCAGACAATATAAGGGGGTAACGGTGAGATGTGTACCTGGGAACCTTTATGTGGAGTTCACTGCAGTGCCCCCTAGGGTGTCCCACTGCTCTTCTGGGATGTCTTTGTGGCCAGTCTACTAATAATGCTGGATCCTCCTACATCCCAATGTCTTGATTTTGTGCATTTTTCAATTGGATGTTTATTTTTTAATAGGCCAAAAAGGATAAATACACAGAGCACAAAAATATCTAGCAAGTGATCATAGAAAAAACTGATGTTTTGCTGTTTCGAAAATCATTATATTCGCCACTTGGATTCTGGACATTTTGAGCAAAGCTGGACTTAGACATAATATCAAAAATGCCCCTCCATGTGTCTATCCAGAATGCACAGCTGTTTCTCACCCAGTGGCTGTTTTACTAAGCCATGTGGGCGTCTACATATGCCCAATGCACACCAATTTGGAACTACCACCTGGCTACCGCATGGCCCAGGAAAGTGTAATTTAATTTAAATGTATTTATTCACGATATTTATATCCCACATTATCCCAAACAAGTTTGAGTTCAATTAAACTCAGGATTGAGGTGTTGGTCGCCAAAAATGTGAAGCTGTTCATGTATTGTGGGATCTGAAATAACCCCCCGCTAGTTCAGCAGATAGACTGGACCTGCTTTTCCTCCTTTAATGCGGAATGGATGGACAGTACCAGGAGGTTCAGCGATACCCTGAATCATTTTTCTATCGTTACCCAAGCTCCATACTCACAGTTTCCTCTCTTCGACAGATCTGAAGATATTCTCAGTAGCCACGCATGCCACAACAGCAGAACATGTAATATGTCATATTATAATCAACTTGATATAGAGTTCTGTAAATGTAAAAAATGTAAGAAACAGAGATTGTGAGGTGTTTGCACTGGAGGTGTCTGAAAAGCACATTTCATGCATTTCCAAACTCTGCTGAAATATTTTAAACCAACAGACAAACACCCAGAGTGGGTCAGTTTTCAGTAAGGTGCTGAGTGGTAACATAACGGGCACTTTCCTGGCTGAATATATTTATCTATCTCATCAGTACAAGCAGAGAAAATTAAATCTGTCAGTTGGGAAAACCTTTCAAAACTGACCCATTAGTTTCTAACTTGGTCTAAGGGAGTCTATAGGATGCTGCCAATTCTCCCTAAGATCCACCTTAAAACCCCTAGTCCCGCCCAAGGGGGAAGTGACATGGGAAGGGTGGAGCCAGGAGGACATGACCCAGGAAGTATAAAAGCCTGGGCCAGAGCTAGGTTAAGGAGGCCCAGAGGAAAGCAGTGACAGCCACTGAAGATGCCTTGACCCTGAAGCTGAGAAACTAGAACCACTACATTGAGGTAGACCAAGCTCAGCTTGAAGCCATGAAGAATTTGTATTTTGACCTAGCCTGCTAGAGACTGTGCTGGTAACTCTGGATCCAGGGACCAGGCCAGAGACTATTAAGAATTGCTGCTAAGGAAAAGACGTTCATGTATGTTGAGGCCACCCAGTGATTCTGTTGTGCTTCCAGAATTAGCTTTGGATATTGTTTTCTCCCTTCCTGTGAAGTAAATAGGAGCCCTTCCTGGACACCTTTAATAAAAATATTGTTTGTTTTAATTGTAACTCCGTGGCCTGCCCTCACTCACGGTACCACATATGTTGGCAGCGGTGCAATCGTAATCATACTTAAGTGCACAACTATGGAACGCACTACCAAAAGCAGTAAAAACTATGTTCGACCATCTAAACTTCCGGAAAGCACTAAAGACAGACCTGTTCAGAAGAGCATACCCCACCGACCCAACATAAAAATACCTGGATACCTGTGACACGATTGTAACTAAGGACCGTAATGGACACTACTGGACTCTTCCTCCCCCTCTCTAATTTCGCCCCCCAACTGTACCTACCTTACATGTACCTCACTCTATTACAATATCACCTTGTATTGTTCACACCTTGTTATTTGTTTCAGACTGGATTCGGTTAACGCTGTTAACGGTACTATGTAAGCCACATTGAGCCTGCAAAAAGGTGGGAAAATGTGGGATACAAAAGTAACGAAATAAATAAATAAATCTGAGCGCACCCTGCAAGAAGATGCCAGAATCATTAGTCTCTGAAGCTCTCGGCCTTGTAGGACTACCATGTGGGACCAAAGGACTAAAGAGGTTAGCTCTGCCCTGAGAGAGAGGGAACCTTTAAAAAACATAGTATGAACCGGACAGGCTGGTTTTTATTTTGTTCTGATTCTCACACAGTTCCTGCTGCGAGTATACAGAAACCATGGAGAAACTGATCCAGACCCTGCTGGAAGGGCAACAGCAACAATAGCAGCAACAAATGTTAAAGAGGTTGGTAGAGCTGCAACAGGGTCCTCTGGGCCAGGTGGCCACTCCTTCGGTTCCGGTGCTAAAAAAAATGGTACCGAAAAATGATCCAAGCTATTTCTTGACAATCTTTGAGAAGACCACTCACATATCAGGTTGTTCAGGAGCATCATGGACTGCCTATTTAGGACACTTCTTAATCAGTTGCAGCCAGATTACCTTCCAGGACGTCAGTTCCACTGGTATAGCCACCTATGCAGAAATGAAGGCTGCCATTTTGGAGAGGGCAGGCTGCACACCAGAAGCCTACTGGCAATGATTTTGGAAGGGATCTCTACAAGTCAAAGAGAATTCCTGAAGCTTCTTTTACAGTCTCAAAGAAGTGGCCTGGAGTTGGCTCCAACCAGAGGGCAAGACTGGCCTGGAGATATACAGAATTGTTCTCTCAATAGTTGCTTGAGGTGCTATCCCTGTCCATGAAATATTGGTTGAGGGGGCACCCTAAATCAACACCAGAAAGCACGTTTTAAAGTGGCCAAGGCATTTTACCAAGCACAACCTGAACCTTAAACCTACAAAGAGAGCAAGTGAACTGGGAGTCCTGGGAAGAAAAGAGAGAAGTTAAGATCTGAGAACACAAAGGTTCAGAAGCCGCCTTTTAGCCCAGCATCCCCAAGAAAGGGGCCAGAGCAATTGAGATCTTCATCACCCAAAATCCAGCACACTCCACTGGCTTGGTTGTGGGAATCACGCTTACTCGTTTCAGATGTGGGAAGAAAAGGCCACATATCCAAAGATTGCCAAGAGCTAGACTAAGAGGCCTTGGATGGGACACTTCCCTATGAGGAGAGGCTGAAGCAGCTAGTGCTCTTCAGCTTGGAGAAACAGAGCTGAGGGGAGATATGATAGAGATCTATAAAATAATGAGTGGAGTGGAACAGGTAGACGTGAATCATCTGTTTACTCTTTCCAACAATACTAGAACTAGGGGGCATACGATGAAGCTACAAAGTAGTAAATTTAAAATGAATCAGAGAAAATATTTCTTCACTCATCTTGTAATTAAACTCTGGAATTCTTTGACAGAGAATGCGGTAAAGGCGGTTAGCTTAGTGGGGTTTAAAAAAGGTCTGGATGGCTTCCTAAGGAAAAGTCCATACACCATTATTAAATTGGCTTGGGAAAATCCACTGCTTATTTCTGGGATAAGCAGCATAAATGTATTGAACTTTTTCAGGATCTTGCCTGGTATTTGTGACCTGGATTGGCCACTGTTGGAAACAGGATGCTGGGTTTGATGGACCTTTGGTCTGTCCCAGTGCGGCAATACTTTTGTACTTATGTACTTATTTGGATGTCCAGTCTTCCAATTTCCTAAGGTCTTCCTGCAATATTTCACAGTCCACACGTGTTTTAACAACCTTGAATAGTTTTGTATCATCTGCAAATTTGATCATCTCACTCGTTGTTCCAATAGTACCGGTCCCAGTACTGATCCCTGTGGCACTCTACTATTCACCCTCCTCCACTGAGAGAAATGACCATTTAACCCTCCCTTTGTTTTCTGTCCAATAACCAATCCCTAATCCACACCAGAACCTTGCTTCCTATCCCATGACTCTTTAATTTCTCAGGAGTCTTTCATGAGGAACCTTTATCAAAAACTTTCTGAAAATCTAGATACACTACATCAACCGGCTCACTTTTATCCACATGTTTATTCACGCATTCAAAAAAATGAAGCAGGTTGGTAAGGCAAGACTTCCCATAGCTAAACCTATGCAGACTCTGTCCCAATAAACTATGTTTATCTGTGTGTTCCATAATTTTATTCTTTATAATAGTTTCCACCGACGTCAGGCTTACTGGTCTATAATTTCCCGGATCACCCTAGATCCCTTCTTAAAAATCGGAGTCACATTGGCCATCTTCCAATCTTCAGGTACTACAGACGATTTTAATGATACGTTACATATTACTAACAGCAGATCCGCAATTTCATGCTTGAGTTCTTTGAATACCCTTGGATGTGTGCCATACTGTCCAGGTGATTTGCTACTCTTTAATTTGTCAATTTGGCTCAGTACATCTTCCAGGTTCACTGAGATTTCTTTCAGTTCCTCCGCATCATCACCCTTGAAAATTATTTCTGATACAGGCAGATCTCAACGTCATCTTCCGTAAAGACAAAAGAAAATAATTCATTCAGTGTCTCCACTATGGCCTTGTCCTCCCTGAGTGTCCCTTTTGCTCCTTCGTGATCTAACAGTCCCACAGATTCCCTCACAGGCTTTCTGCTTCTGATGTACCTGAAAACGTTGTTACTGTGAGTTTTAGCCTCTGCGGCAAGTTTCTCTTCATATTGACTTTTAGCCTTCTTTATTAATGTTTTGCATCTGACTTGCCATTGCTTATGTTGCTTCTTATTTTTTTCACTTGGGTCCTTTTTCCATTTTTTGAAGTACAATCTTTGGCTAATGGCCTCTTTTAAAATTTGCATCAAACAAAGTAGACTTGTATCAATGAACTGTTTCTTCCTAAACTCTTGTATATAAATTTCTTTATCTTTACAGGAGGACAGGAGGTCTCATAAATCACAGAGATCTGTTGCTGAATAGCATTTCTCAAATATATATCATAGAAACATGATAAAGGCCACATGACCCATCCAGTCTGCCCATCCTCTGTAACCCCTAATTCTTCCTGTTCCTAAGCGATCCCACATGCTTATCCCATGCCTTTTTAAATTCTGGAACAGTCCAGGAGGCCATTCCATGCCTCCACCACCCTTCCTTTGAAATAATACTTCCTTAGGTTACTCCTAAGCATATTCCCTCTTAACCTCGTCAAATGCCCCCTCATTCCAGAGCTCTCCTTCATTTGAAAAAGGCTCTCTTCCTGTACATAAATGCTCTTGAGATAGTTAAACGTTTCTATCATGTTTCCTCTCTCTTCCAGCGTTTACATGTTGAGCTTCATAATCAATCCCTTTCTTGTGATTATAGATAATCATAGACCTCTACAACCTCCTCCTGCCTAAAATATGGATTTAAATGTCCTTCTTACTTTTTTACATTTAAATTTAATACAATAAGTTATAGCAGTTAAAAAGCCCTCGAACCATGACTAAACATTACCAGTTATACCAAACTTGACCATGATTTCCAACAAGACTACATGGAGGGGCATAATCGAACGTGAACGCCCATCTCCATGGGCGTCTATCTCCGAGGACAGATACGTGAAGGGGCGGGACAGACCGTATTTTCGAAAAAGATGGGCGTCCATCTTTGTTTTGATAATACGGTTGGTGCCGGGCAAATGCATTGGATTTGGGGCGGATTTGAGCTGGGCGGAATCGTTTTTCAGCGATAATGGAAACCGAAGGCGCCCAGCTCAAAAACGAATAACTCCAAGGCATTTGGTCATGGGAGAGGCCAGGATTCGTAGTGCACTGGTCCCACTAACTGAATGGAAAAAGCCCTTCCCTTACTAATCTGGAAAGGAATGGGCATGCATGAAGGAAATTAAATGCAAATGAGCTGCTCGCTGTTAGCCCGAACTGCTCAGATGACCACCGGAGGGAATTGGGGATGACCTCCCCTGACTTCCCCAGTGGTGATTAACCACCTACCACCCCCCCAAAAAAAGCAATGTTTCAAACTTTTGTTTTTAGAGTATGTCCTTTGCTATGCCTCTGTCCCTGCGATGGCAGTTGAAGACGTCCTTCCCTGTAACGGCAGTTGAGAACTTCCAAAATGCTTCCAGTACCCTCTTTATTTATTTGGATTGTGGATTACAAGTAGCAGCAGTGGATTTGAACCAGCCACCTCTAGATTGCTAGACCAGTGCTCTAACCACTAGGCCCCATCTGCCACTCCTCCAATCCACTTCCTTGAAATTTGGCTGTCCTTGTAGGGGGGCAGTTCAGGATGTCCAAAATGTTTGAAAGAAGGATGTCCATGCCTTCGTTATGCCTCTGCTGACACACACATACCTCCCCCGTCCAGGGACCTACATACTGCCCCCCCCCCCCCCCCCCCAGTGATGGCCAAATTTCAAGGAAGTGGAGTGGAGTGGAGGAGTGACAGACTGGCCTAGTGGTTAGAGCATTGGTCTAGTAATCCAGAGGTGGTTGGTTCAAATCCCACTGTTGCTACTTGTGATCCACAATCCAAATAAATAAAGAGGGTGTTGGAAGCATTTTGGACGTTCTCAACTGCCATTGCAGGGAAGGACGTTGGGCAGAACTAAATAGGAGGGGGATTTCACAAATCTTTGAACTATAGAATGCAAATCATTCACGGAAATCTTGTGAAAAGTACTCCAAATACAATCTGCCAAACAATTCTCAGCCAACGGTAAGTAATTATAAAGATTCTTCCTTCGCGTTATCACATGCATGCAATAACTCAAATAGAGATTGAACCTGCTTTTGAATAAAGGAGGCTAGTTGATTTGGTAGTTATTCGCCTGATTTTTCAGTGACCTTAGACCTGTCTGTGAGAGAATCAATAATATTAAAAAGCTTTCTCACATTAGAGGTGTCTCTATTATTTCTGAAAAATGTTTTTCTTATCATTTGCAATAGTTTGTTTAATAAGCATTATTGCTCTTGGCCAATGGTCCTTATTTTGAGGCGATTTATCCTTTCTCCGTAATCTGCAATTCCCTTAATCTTCAATAAATCAGTCGTAAACCATACAATTTTGTATTAGCCAATTTATGTAACACATATATACATATGTAGCCACAAAGAGACAAATGTCCATATCATGTGGGGTTTTCTCAGCCTCCTGCCCTTCAGTTTTAAGGTTCAACATTAGGGAGGGCGAAAGCATGTCAATGCTGATTTCTAGTCAGGGGAGGTGGACCCTGACATGACAGGTGCTCAACTGAGCTTGTTGAGTTCAGGGAGAGGGTATGTGAGGGAGTCTATAGGATGCTGCCACTTCCCTTAAGAACAAGCCCTCACGGTATCATGTCCACCTTAAAATCCCTAGACCTGCCCAAGGAGGAAGTGACACAGGAGGGGTGGAGCCAGGAGGCATGACCAAGGAACAAGGTTGCCAGGTGGGTGGTTTTACCGCCCAATTGGGCGGGTTTTCCGCCAGCGGCGGCGGGAATATTTCGCCGGCCACAGATGCGGTTTTTTTGGCCGGTTTCCCGTCGCCGCTGTGCGAGTTCGGCGGTTTTTTCCAGGGCTTCTATTGGTCCAATTCGGTCCAATAGAAGCTTTTCCGGGCTTCTATTGGTCCAATTTGGTCCAATAGAAGCTTTTCGGGGCTTCTATTGGTCCAAATTGGACCAATAGAAGCCTTTCAGGGGCGGAGCTGACGTCAGGGATGATGTAGGGGGCAGGGCTAGTGACATGGGAGGCCGTGGTTAGTGATGTGGGGCGGGGTTAGTGATGCTGGGGCGGGTTAGTGATGCGGGGGCGGGGTTCGGTGACGCGGAAGACGGGGATTGGCTACAGGCGGTTTTTGGGCGGGTTTACGGCTGTTTCGGGCTGGGAAAATTTTTCCCAGCTGGCAACCCTGCCAAGGAAGTATAAAAGGCCAGGCCAGGACTAGGTTAAGGAAGCCCAGAGGAAAAGCAGCAATGGCCACTACAGATGCCTTGGCCCTGAAGCTCAGAAAAACTGCAACCACTATACTCGGGTAGCCAAGTTCAGCTTAGAACCTTGAAGAATTTGTATTTTAATCTGGTTGGCTGCAGGCCACCTTGTGTGGCTGGTAGAGAATGTGTTGGCAACTCTGGATCTAGGGACCATGCCAGAGACTATTAAGAAATGCTGGCTGTTTCCCCCTTCCCTCAGATTCCCTGTTATGGGTCTCGCTCATTCACTTCTCCCACTTCCTCTCTCACCCCCCCCCCCCCCCACCTTTAGATAGACGTTTCCTCATCTTCCCTGAGCTCTACCCAAGTCCACCACCTCCTCCCCGTTCTTCCCTCAGCCCTCTTACTTCTTCTGCATGGAATCCCACCACCCTGTAAGTACCGCATCCAACACCTCTCCTTCTCCTGCACCACCCCCCCCCCCCCAAGTCATCAATTCACTGGCAGCAGCAGTCAAAACAAACTTCCTGGGACAACTCAGTTCCTTTCCACTGCCATGTCCTACTCCTCTGATGCATCTTCTTGATTATTCAAGGGCAGGATGTGGCAGAAGAAAGGCTCAGGGGTGGCCAGGCAGTTCATTATGGCTGCTGCTCCCAGTGAAGACATGAGGTTTGATGATTGGGGGAAGGGGGCTGGTGAAGGAGTGCTGGTGGGGACGGCTGGTGGAGGTCAGAGTACAGGCACTGGATCCACATTGAGAAGGAGAGAAGGAAAACAAAGATAGAAGACCCATGCTGCAAAAAACTGCTGCTGGGCCCCCGCAGATTTTCACCCTGGACCCCCCCTACCACCGTCAACCCCTCCCCCGCCGTCACCTACCCCCACCGAGGTCCGCTTCCTCCTGCCTGCCGGTGCCTTTTACCTTCAGCTGGCGGGGGACCCCAACCCCCGCCAGCCCAGCCGAGTCTTAAGTTTTCTTCCTCGTGCTGTGCTGTTAAAAGCTGCTTGCATCCCTTCCCTTCCAGTTTCGGACGGAGTCTGACGTCGCAGCACGTTGACGTCCTGCACGTACAAACAACGTGCTGCCGACGTCAGACTCCGTCCGAAACTGGAAGGGAAGGGATGTAGCTTTTAACGCACAGCACGAGCTGAAGTAAAAGGCACCGGCAGGCAGGAGGAAGCGGACCTCAGCGGGGGTAGGTGACGGCGATGGCGGGGGAGGATTGACAGCGGTGGGGGAGGTTGGCGGCGGCAGCCGGGGGGAGGCCTATAATGTGCCCCCTCAGTCTAGCCCCTGCCCCCCCTACCGCTGAACTTCAGATACGCCCCCTGGTTTAGTGTGTGAGTCAGGCTTCAGGTAACGCAATGCACGGATGGCTCCTGATCAGTTGAAGTAAGTAGAAAAAATGCAATCTGTACCCTAGAGAAGTGGTGGTGGATGGGATAACAGAGGTGACTAATGGATGTACTTACATTCCAGGTTTACATACTTTGCAGATATTATTTCAACTTTCATGTCGTCGCAACTAAAATGCATATTGCGCATACAGTTCACTTTTGCCATATCTGTGAGAATATCCAGGCAACCATCCTGTAAAAGAACAAACAAGGGTCACAGGGCTGCTCTTTCACAAGGAGCCTCACGTAGGTGGAGGGTCAGAGGGTGAGTGCATGCTCAGAAAGCAGGAGGTGAGCTGGGGGGGGGGGGGGGTACTTGTGTGTATACTCATCACTGCTCTCTCTAAGCTGAGCGGGAGTCCTGTAACTACAGTCCTGCCAGCTGGGGGTGCTGTTTAGCTATCACATTTTCAATAGTGGAGTGGAGGAGTGGCCTAGTGGTTAGGGTGGTGGACTTGGTCCAGGGAACTGAGGAACTGAGTTCGATTCCCACTTCAGGCACAGGCAGCTCCTTGTGACTCTGGGCAAGTCACTTAACCCTCCATTGCCCGATGTAAGCCGCATTGAGCCTGCCATGAGTGGGAAAGCGCGGGGTACAAATGTAACAAAATAAAATAGATACTATTGGAGATTCTACATGGAATGTTGCTATTCCACTAGCAACATTCCATGTAGAAGGCTGCGCAGGCTTCTGTTCTTGTGAGTCTGACGTCCTGCACGTACGTGCAGGACGTCAGACTCACAGAAGCAGAAGCCTGCGCGGGCCACATGGTGATCTGCAAGGGCCCGACTTCTACATGGATGTTGCTAGTGGAATAGCACATTCCATGTAGAATCTCAAATAGTAGCACAGTGGAGGAGTGGCCTAGTGGTTAGGGTGGTGGACTTTGGTCCTGGGGAACTGAGGAACTGAGTTCGATTCCCACTTCAGGCACAGGCAGCTCCTTGTGACTCTGGGCAAGTCACTTAACCCTCCATTGCCCCATGTAAGCTGCATTGAGTCTGCCATGAGTGGGAAAGCGCAGGGTACAAATGTAACAAAAACAATAGTGAAGGGCAGGCAAACTCTGCAGGAATCCAGGGAAACATACCTAGAAGTAAGATGCAAACACTTGCAGCAGTCACAGAGGAGATATGGCATAGCTAGGGGTGGACCTAGGTGGGCACAGGCCCACCCAGCGACAGCAGCCCACATCAACATCTCTCCTCCTCTGCGGCATCCTGGCATCTAACCGGCTGTCTCTGACCCCACCCTCCCTGGTGTACCTTACAGGCATCCCTGGCACCTGCAGTGAATTAATTATTGCTGCCTGCGGCGACTCTGGGTCCCACCAGGACGGACATGATGAAAGTGAGGGTGGGACCCGGCCGATGGACGCCTACAGAGTCGCCACAGGCAGCAATAATTAATTCACCTGCAGGTGCCAGGGATGCCTGTAAGGTACACCAGGGAGGGATGGGGTTCAGCGACAGGCAGTCAGATGCTGGGATGCAGCGGAGGAGGAAATGTTGCTGTGGGTAGGTGTATAGCAAAAGAGAGGGAACGAAGTACAAACCTAAAGTCCAAACAAAAAAACAGCACCACGGCCTTTAAAAATGGAACATGATTCTTTAATGAATGAGCCTTGACAAAAAGACCCGACTCGGGCCGTGTTTCGGTGACTAGCACCTGCGTCAGGGGTCACAGTGATGACGTGGAAAACTTGGGGAATAACTTCAAAATATTCCCTTACAATATATTATTCTTTACCCCACGTTTCATATAGTACAAGCTACAAAGCAACAAGGCACTTTCACTTTCTGTATCCAAACGGACAAAAAGCCACTGCTTATCCTTGGGGTTAGGTAGCCTGGAATCTTGCAAGATTTGGGGACTCTGACAGTTATTTGTGACCTGGCTGTCCACTGATAGAAATAGGATGCTAGGCTGGATTGACCTTTAATCTAACCCAGTAGAGCAATTCTTATGTTCTAAATTTATATTTACCTCCGCAGAGGCAGAGACACTTGAAATATCGAAACCTGAAAAAAAAGGAAGAGCAGAAAGAATGAAATATATTTAACATGTCATCATCTGCTTGAATAAGACTGGAACATCTAGCACTGACAGTCTCCACTCCACTTGCCCTAAAATATTGTTCTATCCATCCTGTCCTTCCTATGACATTTATATCCTGCATTAGCACGAGTAGAACTCAGATCAATGTGGCTTACATAACATTTAGAAAAGCAGGAACATGTTCAAAATATATTAACAGAAAGTAAAATACATCATATAATGATGTACCTTGCTTTATAATGTGTAGCATTTTTGTTTCTTCATTAAACTTGCATTGTCATATGTTGTTATTCTACAGTACCGAGGACTATCCAGTGATCTTCCAGAGAAATTGTCCACTATCAATTCATCTTCTAAAAGAATCACTGGTGATCTACTGATTGGAAGAGAAAACATCATCCGTTACCTACAGTCCTTCCAGAGAATCACTGACTATCTGCTGACCTTCCGTTGAAATCAACCACTACCTACTGACCTTTCAGAGAAATCACTATATGCTGATCTCCAAGAGAAATCACCTACGACCCTACTGACCTTCCACAGAAATTACTGACTATCTGATGGTCTTCTAGGGAAATCATCCACTATCTACTGACCTTCCACAGAAATTACTATCTGATGATCTTCTAGGGAAATCATCCACTGTCTACTGACCTTCAGGAGAAATCACTGACAATCTCATCACCTTCAAGAGAAATCGCCCACTATCTACTGACCTTCTACAGAAATCACTGACTATCTGCTGACCTTCCGTTGAAATCAACCACTACCTACTGACCTTTCAGAGAAATCACTATATGCTGATCTCCAAGAGAAATCACCTACGACCTACTGACCTTCCACAGAAATTACTGACTATCTGATGGTCTTCTAGGGAAATCATCCACTAACTACTGACCTTCCACAGAAATTACTGACTATCTGATGACCTTCTAGGGAAATCACCCACTATCTACTGACCTTCCACAGAAATTACTGACTATCTGATGACCTTCTAGGGAAATCACCCACTACCTACTGACCTTCATGAGAGATCACTGACAATGTGATGACCTTCAAGAGAATCACCCACTATCTACTGACTTACAAGAGAAATCACTGACGATCTGTTGACCTTCTAGGGAAATAACCCACTACCTACTGACCTTCTAGAGAAATCACTGACTACCTGCTGACCTTCTACAGAAATCATCAAACATTTAAAAAAACAATTGTATAACTGCACCTAGAAATAGTCACCTGAGAGCGGCTGATAGGTGCTTGTTCTATAAAGGAAAGTAGGCTTCTATGTTGATGCAAGATTTGTATATATTTGTAGAATAGCTATAAGGCAGATGATTAACACATATGTACACATGTGCGCACATAAGCATGTGCATGATAGCATTTAAACAAACTATTTTAGCACATCTATTATAGAATTGCTCCCCTCCATACTGACTAGGGCCAAGTTCATTGTCAAGCTAGTGAGGCAATGGTTCGGGATGCCGAAACTACTACTACTACTACTTAACATTTCTAGAGCGTACTAGGGTTACACAGCGATGTACAATTTAACAGAGAAGGACATCCCTGCTCAAAGGAGGTTACAATCTAAAGGACGAAATGTCAAGTTGGGGCAGTCTAGATTTCCTGAATAGAGGTAAAGTGGTTAGGTGCTGAAGGCGACATTGAAAAGGTAGGCTTAAAGCAAGGATTTGAAGATGGGCAGGGAGGGGGCCTAGCGAATGGGCTCAGGGAATTTATTCCAAGCATGGGTGAGGCGAGGCAGAAAGGGCAGAGCCTGGAGTTGGTGGTGGTGGAGAAGGGTACTGAAAGGAGGGATTTGTCTTGAGAGCGGAGGACACTGAAGCTGAAACCCTCACTGACTGGCCCTCACTCTGCTGCTGTGCAAGAACTGGTGCTTCCCATATTTTGTGAAAATTCAGGACTTAGCTTTTCTTATGTTTAAAAGCAGATGCTGTGCCAGAAGAACACAGAAGCAAAGAACCGCAGAGGAGGAAAGGACATGCTACTGCTGCTGTGTGAAGATTAATTGGGGAGAGGAGCTCTGGCTGGAAAGAGGTTGATGTGAGGCTCTGGTTGGAAGAGGAATGATGCAGAGATGTCAAGGGTGGATCATCCTAAAGCTGGAGAATTACCACCGGTATGCTGGAGATTGAAGGTCAATGAATCAGGTTTTCCTCACAGACCTCAGCAGGTCTAACACCAGTTCTGGTTATGTACATGACAAAAACTAGCATAGTCTAATCAATAATTTTTCTACCTTTGTTGTCTGGTCTTTTTTTTTTTTTAACTAGCCATGTTGGTCCTGTTGTCTAGTTTCTGATTTCCTTTATAGTAACATAGTAAATGACGGCAGAAAAAGACCTGCATGGTCCATCCAGTCTGCCCAACAAGATAAACTTTTGGCCAGGGTCTCCTGGTCCAGTTGGCATTTCTTCTTTGTCAATGTCCGTTATTAAACTCTCCCATGTGTCCCTGCCCCTATCTTCCTTCTTTGTTTCTTTATTCTTCCCTAGTTGAGCAGCACCCCTCTGTGTCCCTGAGCCCCCTCCCCATGTCCAAGATCACATCTCTGTCCCTGGTCACTTTTCTCCATATTCCTCCTTCCCTCCTGTCCCCACTTCCAAAGGACCAGCATTATCCTTCCTTCTCTTGCATGACTCCGCTATGATGGGACATCATAGAGAAACAAATACCTTAACCCTGCCGCTATTGCTACTAGATGTACATTTTATATACAAGTAATTATTTCTCTGGCCCTAGAGGGCTTACAATCTAATGTTTTTGTACCTGGGGCAATGGAGGAGGGTTAAGTGACTTGCCCAAGGTCACAAGGAGCTGCAGTGGGAATCCAACCCAGGTTGCCAGGATCAAAGCCCGCTGCATTAACCATTAGGCTTCTCCACTCCTGAAGGACCAGGGGAGGGGGATGGAGATGAGAGAGAAATGCTGCAGTCAAAGCTTAGGGGTAGAGAGGAGATGTTGAATGGATATGGGAGGAAGAGAGAGGTCGGGGAAGGAAAGGTGAGACAGATCCCAAATCGGGAGGTAGGCTACTTGTGCATGTGAGCATGAGAAGGGGCACAAATGTCTGTGTCACATGGCAAATGTGAGTGTCTTGGCATATATGAATGAAGATGGGGGAGGGATCTTCTGAAAGGGGGGTAGATACTATGTGAGGGTTCTGAATGGTGAACAAACATGTAGATAAAGGCGAGCCAGTTGATATTGTGTATCTGGATTTTCAAAATGTGTTTGACAAAGTACCTCATGAAAGACTCCAGAGGAAATTGGAGAGTCATGGGATAGGAGGTAGTGTCCTATGTGGATTAAAACTGGTTGAAAGATGGAAAACAGAGAGTAGGGATAAATGGTCAGTATTCTCAATGGAGTAGGGTTCCCCATGGGTCTGTGCTGGGACCGCTGCTTTTTAACATATTTATAAAGACCTAGAGATGGGAGTAACTAGTGAGGTAATTAAAATTTGCTGATGACGCAAAGTTGTTAAATTCCAATAGATTGTGAAAATTGCAAGAGGATCTTAGGAGACTGGGCATCCAAATGGCAGATGACGTTTAATGTGAGCAAGTGCAAGTAATCCATGTGGGAAAGAGCAATCCAACTATAGTTACTGATGTAAGGTTCCAGATTTGGAGTCATCGACCAGGAAAGGGATCCAGGTGTCATCAATTCAAAGTAGTCAAAACACAAGTGGATGTGAAAATTTGCAGGAAGACCTTAGGAAACTGGGAGACTGGGCATTCAAATGGCAACTGTAATTTACTATGTACAAATGCAAGTGATGAACATTGGGAAGAATAATCTGAATCACATTTACCTGATGCTATGGTCCACCTTAGGAGTCGAAAGCCAATAAAAAGATCTAGGTGTCATTTTAGCCAACACACTGAAATCTTCTGCCCAGTGTGCAGTGGCAGCCAAAAAAGCAAACAGGATGTCTAGGAATCTTTAGAAAATGGGTGGTAAATAAGACAAGAATATTATATGCCTCTGTATCGCTCCATGGTGCGACCTCGTTCGTCTGGTCACCGTATCACAAAAAAGATATAGCAGAATTAGAAGAGGTCCCAAATGAGGTTAGGGCTCTTTAGTTTGGAAAAGAGATGGCTGAGGGGTGACATGATTGGGTCTTTAAAATCCTGAGTGGCGTAGAAAGGGTAAACGTAAATTGATTTTTTACTGCTTCAAAAAGTACAAAGACTAGGGGACACTCAAGGAATTTACATGGTACTAATTTAAAACTGAAAGGAAGGAATATTTTTTTTCCACTCAATGAACAGTTAAGTTCTGGATCTTGTTGTCAGAGGATGTGGTGTCAGCTGTTATGTATCTTGCTTTTAAAAATAGGTTTCGACAAGTTCCTGAGGAAAAGTCCATAGTCTGTTATTGAGATTGACATGGAGGGGAAGGCCAATGCTCTTCCTGGGATCAGTAGCATGAATTTTTGCTATCATTTGGGACCTGAATTGGCCACTGTTGGAAGCAGAATACTTGGCTAGATGGATCATTGGTCTGACCCAGTAGGGTTCTTCTTATGTTATGTATTTACCTTTCAGCAAAAAGTCCTCATGGACTTTGTCAATCAGAAAGACAGCTTCTGTAGGCAAAATCACAGAACTGATCTTGTCTTCCTAATTAGGAGAAAAGGGTTAAGGAGTCATTTATTAAAGTGAAAGGAGAGGGGGTTTAGGATGGGAATTTTGTTTGGTATAAAAGCCAAGGACAAAATTTGAACCTCTTGCCTCTTGTCTTCCCTCCTGCCAGGATCCTCTCAGCTAGGAAGGTCCTCAAACCTTTCACAATTGTTAACTGGGTTTTACTAGCCCAGTGAATCTTAAAAATAGCTAACAAGGAAAATAAAACTGCAGTCAGGGCAAACCAGGAGCATCTTGGATCACCTCTATCCACTAAATAGAAATGGGCTGAGGAAAGGAACCCCTTACACCACCTAGCAGTGCCCTGGAAAACCCCAGAGGACACCAACTTATCTCCAGTCACCAGGAGGACTCACCATCTCCCCAGTCCCAGATTTCCAGAGAGACTATCAAATCTAGGTGTGCAGTTCCCTTTATCAAAATCTTCAATGCTACTAAAGATATTTAAAGTTATGGATCTGAACCTTAGAGAACAGTCCCCACCCCTGTGGAGTTATGGAGAGGAAAAGGACATATTTCTTCTGGCTCAGCAACCATTTCCCCTGGAGAAAGAAAAAAGAAAGAGATTTTCATCTTAGCCCATTCCCCAGAGAGAAATCTTTCCCTGTGTAGAAACATCTTAAGGGAGATTTCCACAGAGTTTATCCCTTCTCAGGGGTGACTGTACCTTGGAAGCTGGAAATTGTCACAACAAAGATTAGGAAGAGGCCAATTTTCTCCATACTGCAACACATTTTGTCTGTCTGTCCTTCTGTAGGTGTCAGCAGGCTCTCTTCAGGAGCTAGAAGCTGTGCCCTACACATACTTATACCAGAGCAGTCACCTCACTGTCGTGGATGGAATCAGCTATCTGAAATCCATATTACTGTAAAAACCATAGGGACATTGACAGACGGAGAGAGGTTATGGACCAATAGTCCTAGCAAGACATCAACAAAACTCACCCAGGGCAGAACCTCAGAACAAGTTCTTACCTCTCCCAGGACATCGTGTTCACAGAGGAGTCTGTGCCCAGCCGTCACTGTGCCAGGACAGAAGTACAGACCGATGAACTCACTTCACACCCTCCTCAGTGCTGTCATCCCTACAGGAGAGTCTAATCAGAGAAGAATGATTACATTTCAGCAATGCTCTTGACATGGTTCCACATGCAAGCCTTACAAATAATCACAATCAGGATAGGGGAGTTATCAGTCGTGTGCAGTCCTGGTTTCATGTAACAGTTTTGTGATTAATTTTGCAGAGAGGCTCTCGGGAAAAGTTTGTCGTTTGTGGATGATAGAAATAGAAGGAAGTGGAAGATAACCTTCACCAGTATTCAAACCACCAACCGAGAACAAGATGGCAAACAATAACGTACGGGAAATGAGTAAAATGAGCTTTATTATAGCAAAACCCAACCGTAGCCATGTTTGGCTTCATGACTGCATCAGGGGTTATATGTGAATAAATCTCATGGTTATACAGTAAACAAATCTTTTAAAAGGGAAAATAAGCACCAAGGAATCTAGTAATTGAGGAGTGAGAGATATGGGGTCTGCAAACAAAAACATTTCATGTTGTCTAATTTTTTGTGTGTATTGTTTATAGATTTTTCTTTTTACATTTTTTCGGGGCAATTTGGTTAATTAAAAGGTGATTGCAGCTGCTGTCCACTCCCCCAAAGAAAAAAACAGCTTGTTGCAACCACCCCAACCCCACTGATGACATACTGACTTCCATCACACCTGAAGTAAACCTAGGTGTGGACTGAGAGTGCTCTGGGCCCCCCGCTCAGTGTTCCCAGCAACCACCCTGCCACCGCAGCCAACACCCCTGGCTGCCCTGAATCCTACCTGAGGGGTCCTGGTGGTCTGTGGCCTCGTGGAGGGGGAGCCATGTTCTTTCCTGCCTGCTGTGGTGCTGTATTCCCCCTTGCCTGCCGATGCCACCGTGTTTTCCAAAATGGCGGTCAAAACTTCCCACGTAGTCTCGTGTGTCTCAACAGTCCATAAGACTTCCGCAGGAATCTCGGCTGCCATTTTTAAGATACTGTGTGCCGGATATGGAGGAGGGAAATAGCGGCAGCCCAGCGGACCAGCAGGAAAATAACTTGTGCTCCCCGCTGAGGCCACTAGACCGTCAGCTGTTCACTGGGGCATCTGGACAGAGCCTCTGGGCACTCAGGGACGCCCAGTTGCAGGAATGGTGAGTCCGCCCCTGAGTGAACCCTTCTGGCAATGTGTCAACTTATCAGGGATATTCTTGGAATCCTGTGGGGAAAAGAAGAAATCTCCCTTCACTCTCAGCCTCATTGAACCGAAGAAATGGTAGAGTTAGCTCCCGGACTGGAATACTAGGAGTTGGAGTCTTAGAAGCAGGAGACACTAACCCTGGCACATGTCCAGCTCAGCTGCTCACTCCGGGGTCACACACCTCACCCAGGAGTTGGGTCACACAAGCAATAACTTCTTTCACACACAGTCTATTGCCTCTGGATCTCAAGAGCGGGCTCAGGCCAGGTCCGAACTGATTCCAGTAGGCCAAGGTCAGAGGTGGAAATTGAGTAGAGGATCCTTGATATCTGAGAGAGAACTTGGGGAGAACTGGGATGTATTTGGTTATAAACCACCATTTATGCATATCCTCTGGGTATTCCTCAGCCCCATCACTATGGAGATTCTACATGGAACTTTGATAGCTGTCATGAAATCATTCTCTAAGGGGCCCTTTTACTAAGCCCTGGCTAAACGTGCCTGTGGCAGTGCAAGTGTGTCTTTTGGCATGCACCGGTCAGCTTTGTACCATGTACTGAAAAAAGGGACTTTTTTAAGGGGCTAGAAAATGGACTTACGGCAAAATTAAAACTAGCGCATCATTTCAGCCTGAGACCTTACCGCCACCCATTGACAATGGTAAGGTCTCATGCGCTTCTTTAGTGAGCATGTAGACTGGAGTATTACATTAACATGGGTGTTTCTCTATAGATCACTGAAAAGATGGTGAGTAGCAGTAGAACTTGACATAAATTTTGCAGCATACGCACATTGATTAAATGATTAAATATTTTGACACCCACCAGACAGGAACTTAACAAAGATCTGGGTTTCTAGCCCATTATAAACCATAAAATTGTACTGCTTTGTCACCCTCCTATCTCCATGCATATCTCCCTGTCCCGATCCACCCAACTCTTCCTGTCTCTCACCTATCCACCTTCATCCCGTTAGACTGTCACTGAAAATGCTTTGATATTCCCATGCATATCTCCTGGTCTCGCCCCCCTATCCACCCCCATCCTGTTAGACTGTCACTGAAATGCGTTGATGTCTCACTTATATATACTGTCATCTACCAACATGACAAAGAAGGGCAACCTTCGAAAGCTAATCAAGAATGTATTAAGTTATGTCCAGTAAAAAAGGTATCATCTTATTTTCTTTCCATGTTTTATTTTGTTTTATTTCTATTGATTACCATTAATTTGTTTGGCTTTCCTTATGTAAGCCCCCTGTGGCAGAACAAGGTATTGCAATGATGTTTTAAAAAAATATGTCACTGTGTTTCCCCAGAGAAACATAGCAGCATTTACCCATCTTTCCCTTTTATAGAGTTCTCATCACAAATCAGCAACAAAATGTCTGGATACGGTGAAACAGCATTAGAACATTTATTTTACTGATTAGTTTGGATTTCTTAAGTAGAGGAGTGTGGTAGCCGGTTAGTCCACTCTAGAGAGCTGCACGGCTTCCGTCCCCGCGGGAATCCCGCGGAACCCGCAGGATTCCCGCGGGACGGAGGCAGTTCCTGCGGGATTCCCACGGGGATGGAAGCAGTTCTGCGGGGTTCCCACGGGGACGGAGGCAGTTCCTGCGGGGTTCCCGCGGGGATGGAACCAGTTCTGTGGGCTTCCGTGGAAGTGTAAGCTGCACCTGCACCTGCACCAGCCTCTCATCTACCGAATACCAATTATTTGAGTGCTGTCTCCTCCTCCTCCTCCTCCTTCTTCCTTGCTTTAACAGCATAATGTGGAAAGTCTTCCATTAAGGAGGTGGTAGAGTCACAAATGATGACGGAATTCAAAAAGGCGTGGGATGAACACAGAGGATCTCTAGTAGAAAATGGAAGTATATAAAAGCTAACCTTAAATGGCTGCATGTGTGTGGATATGTCAAGTGACACTAGATGGCGACTCTGGCTGTGATGAACTAGAGCTGATACCGGCAGCAGACTTGTATGGTCTGTGTCTCATACATGGCAATCTGGTGTAGGATGGGCTGGAAAGGGCTTAGACAGCAACTTCAGTGGCTGGAACATGAGGACAGTGCTGGACAGACGTTTTACGGTCTGTGTCCCACAAATGAGAACATGAATAGGCTGGAGTGGGCTTCGATGGCAACTCCAGCAGTTGGAACATAAGGATGGGCCAGATAGACTTCTGTGGTCTTTGTTCCAGAAACACGAAAGAAAGACCATAATCAAGTATATAATATCACACTCGTTGATTTAATGATGAATGATCATGAGCGTGACTATTGGGCAGAGTGGAGGACCGTTCAGGTCTATTTGCTGTCACTTACTATGTTACTATTAATCCTCTTTGCTCCCAGGCTGGTGCACAGACCTCAGCTCTGACACAGGTACGAGAATCAGATGTCACCTGACCTACTGGCACGTGCATGTGGCGGCCTATCAGCACACACTGCCAGTGAATCAGAGACAAATCTTACATGTGCGCACCAGAGTGTTCCAAGTTCCAACTTCTGTTCCTTCCTTGTCTACAGTGCTGTGGCTCAATCCAGAAAGAGACTGAGGGAGCTGACTGGAACTTTCTTTTATGGACTATAAATTCTTGTGGGGATGGGTTAAATTCTTGCGGGGACGGGTGGGATGGTTTAAATTTTTGCGGGGAGGGGTGGGGATGGGTAAGATTCCAGTGGGGAGGGGGGGGGACGGGTAAGATTCCAGCAGAGACGGGCGGGGATGGGTTGGATTCTGTCCCCGTGCACTCTCTAGTCCACTCTTAAGGTTATCAATAGAAATTAAACAAAATTAAACATGGAAAAGAAAATAAGATATCCCTTTTTTATTGGACATAACTTAATACATTTCTAGATTAGCTTTCGAAGGTCGCCCTTCTTCCTCAGATCGGAAATAAGCAAATGTGCTAGCTGACAGTGATATAAGTGAAAACATTTCAAGCATTACTATGACAGTAAAATAGATACTATTGGACATTCTACATGGAATGTTGCTACCATTGGAGATTCTACATGGAATGTTGCTATTCCACTAGCAACATTCCTGCGGACAGGCTTCTGTTTCTGTGAGTCTGACGTCCTGCACGTACGTACAGGACGTCAGACTCACAGAAGCAGAAGCCTGCGCGGCCACATTGGTGATCTACAAGGGCCGACTTCTACATGGAATGTTGCTAGTGGAATAGCAAACATTCCATGTAGAATCTATAGAAATCAAACAAAATAAAACATGGAAAAGAAAATAAGATGATACCTTTTTTATTGGACATAACTTAATACATTTCTTGATTAGCTTTCGAAGGTTGCCCTTCTTCCTCAGATCGGAAATAAGCAAATTTGCTAGCTGACAGTGTATATAAGTGAAAACATTCAAGCATTACTATGACAGTAAATAGATACTATTAGACATTCTACATGGAATGTTGCTACCATTGGAGATTCTACATGGAATGTTGCTATTCCACTAGCAACATTCCTGCGCAGGCCTTCTGTTTCTGTGAGTCTGACGTCCTGCACGTACGTACAGGACGTCAGACTCACAGAAGCAGAAGCCTGCGCGGCCACATTGGTGATCTACAAGGGCCGACTTCTACATGGAATGTTGCTAGTGGAATAGCAACATTCCATGTAGAATCTATAGAAATCAAACAAATAAAACCATGGAAAAGAAAATAAGATGATACCTTTTTATTGGACATAACTTAATACATTTCTTGATTAGCTTTCGAAGGTTGCCCTTCTTCCTCAGATCGGAAATAAGCAAATTTGCTAGCTGACAGTGTATATAAGTGAAAACATTCAAGCATTACTATGACAGTAAAATAGATACTATTAGACATTCTACATGGAATGTTGCTACCATTGGAGATTCTACATGGAATGTTGCTATTCCACTAGCAACATTCCTGCGCAGGCTTCTGTTTCTGTGAGTCCTGACGTCCTGCACGTACGTACAGGACGTCAGACTCACAGAAGCAGAAGCCTGCGCGGCCACATTGGTGATCTACAAGGGCCGACTTCTACATGGAATGTTGCTAGTGGAATAGCAACATTCCATGTAGAATCTATAGAAATCAAACAAAATAAAACATGGAAAAGAAAATAAGATGATACCTTTTTATTGGACATAACTTAATACATTTCTTGATTAGCTTTCGAAGGTTGCCCTTCTTCCTCAGATCGGAAATAAGCAAATTTGCTAGCTGACAGTGTATATAAGTGAAAACATTCAAGCATTACTATGACAGTAAAATAGATACTATTGGACATTCTACATGGAATGTTGCTACCATTGGAGATTCTACATGGAATGTTGCTATTCCACTAGCAACATTCCTGCGCAGGCTTCTGTTTCTGTGAGTCTGACGTCCTGCACGTACGTACAGGACGTCAGACTCACAGAAGCAGAAGCCTGCGCGGCCACATTGGTGATCTACAAGGGCCGACTTCTACATGGAATGTTGCTAGTGGAATAGCAACATTCCATGTAGAATCTATAGAAATCAAACAAAATAAACATGGAAAAGAAAATAAGATGATACCTTTTTTATTGGACATAACTTAATACATTTCTTGATTAGCTTTCGAAGGTTGCCCTTCTTCCTCAGATCGGAAATAAGCAAATTTGCTAGCTGACAGTGTATATAAGTGAAAAACATTCAAGCATTACTATGACAGTAAAATAGATACTATTGGACATTCTACATGGAATGTTGCTACCATTGGAGATTCTACATGGAATGTTGCTATTCCACTAGCAACATTCCTGCGCATGCTTCTGTTTCTGTGAGTCTGACGTCCTGCACGTACGTACAGTGACGTCAGACTCACAGAAGCAGAAGCCTGCGCGGCCACATTGGTGATCTACAAGGGCCGACTTCTACATGGAATGTTGCTAGTGGAATAGCAACATTCCATGTAGAATCTATAGAAATCAAACAAAATAAAACATGGAAAAGAAAATAAGATGATACCTTTTTTATTGGACATAACTTAATACATTTCTTGATTAGTTTTCCGAAGGTTGCCCTTCTTCCTCAGATCGGAAATAAGCAAATTTGCTAGCTGACAGTGTATATAAGTGAAAACATTCAAGCATTACTATGACAGTAAAATAGATACTATTGGACATTCTACATGGAATGTTGCTACCATTGGAGATTCTACATTGGAATGTTGCTATTCCACTAGCAACATTCCTGCGCAGGCTTCTGTTTCTGTGAGTCTGACGTCCTGCACGTACGTACAGGACGTCAGACTCACAGAAGCAGAAGCCTGCGCGGGCCACATTGGTGATCTACAAGGGTCCGACTTCTACATGGAATGTTGCTAGTGGAATAGCAACATTCCATGTAGAATCTATAGAAATCAAACAAAATAAAACATGGAAAAGAAAATAAGATGATACCTTTTTTATTGGACATAACTTAATACATTTCTTGATTAGCTTTCGAAGGTTGCCCTTCTTCCTCAGATCGGAAATAAGCAATTTGCTAGCTGACAGTGTATATAAGTGAAAACATTCAAGCATTACTATGACAGTAAAATAGATACTATTGGACATTCTACATGGAATTTTGCTACCATTGGAGATTCTACATGGAATGTTGCTATTCCACTAGCAACATTCCTGCGCAGGCTTCTGTTTCTGTGAGTCTGACGTCCTGCACGTACGTACAGGACGTCAGACTCACAGAAGCAGAAGCCTGCGCTGGCCACATTGGTGATCTACAAGGGCCGACTTCTACATGGAATGTTGCTAGTGGAATAGCAACATTCCATGTAGAATCTATAGAAAATCAAACAAAATAAACATGGAAAAGAAAATAAGATGATACCTTTTTTATTGGACATAACCTTAATACATTTCTTGATAGCTTTCGAAGGTTGCCCTTCTTCCTCAGATCGGAAATAAGCAAATTTGCTAGCTGACAGTGTATATAATGTGAAAAACATTCAAGCATTACTATGACAGTAAAATAGATACTATGGAGATTCTACATGGAATGTTGCTAATATTGGGAGATTCTGTTGCTACTATTGGAGATTCTACATGGAATGTTGCTATTCCACTAGCAACATTCCTGCACAGGCTTCTGTTTCTGTGAGTCTGACGTCCTGCACGTATGTGCAGGGACGTCAGACTCACAGAAGCAGAAGCCTGCGCGGCCCACATTGGTGATCTACAAGGGCCGACTTCTACATGGAATGTTGCTAGTGGAATAGCAACATTCCATGTAGAATCTATAGAAATCAAACAAAATAAAACATGGAAAAGAAAATAAGATGATACCTTTTTTATTGGACATAACTTAATACATTTCTTGATTAGCTTTCGAGGTTGCCCTTCTTCCTCAGATCGGAAATAAGCAAATGTGCTAGCTGACAGTGTATATAAGTGAAAACATTCAAGCATTACTATGACAGTAAAATAGATACTATTGGACATTCTACATGGAATGTTGCTACCATTGGAGATTCTACATGGAATGTTGCTATTCCACTAGCACACATTCCTGCGCAGGCTTCTGTTTCTGTGAGTCTGACGTCCTGCACGTACGTGCAGGACGTCAGACTCACGAAGCAGAAGCCTGCGCGGCCACATTGGTGATCTACAAGGGCCGACTTCTACATGGAATGTTGCTAGTGGAATAGCAACATTCCATGTAGAATCTATAGAAATCAAACAAAATAAAACATGGAAAAGAAAATAAGATGATACCTTTTTTATTGGACATAACTTAATACATTTCTTGATTAGCTTTCGAAGGTTGCCCTTCTTCCTCAGATCGGAAATAAGCAAATTTGCTAGCTGACAGTGTATATAAGTGAAAACATTCAAGCATTACTATGACAGTAAAATAGATACTATTGGACATTCTACATGGAATGTTGCTACCATTGGAGATTCTACATGGAATGTTGCTATTCCACTAGCAACATTCCTGCGCAGGCTTCTGTTTCTGTGAGTCTGACGTCCTGCACGTACGACAGGACGTCAGACTCACAGAAGCAGAAGCCTGCGCGGCCACATTGGTGATCTACAAGGGCCGACTTCTACATGGAATGTTGCTAGTGGAATAGCAACATTCCATGTAGAATCTATAGAAATCAAACAAAATAAAACATGGAAAAGAAATAAGATGATACCTTTTTATTGGACATAACTTAATACATTCTGATTAGCTTTCGAAGGTTGCCCTTCTTCCTCAGATCGGAAATAAGCAAATTTGCTAGCTGACAGTGTATATAAGTGAAAACATTCAAGCATTACTATGACAGTAAAATAGATACTATTGGACATTCTACATGGAATGTTGCTACCATTGGAGATGCTACATGGAATGTTGCTATTCCACTAGCAACATTCCTGCGCAGGCTTCTGTTTCTGTGAGTCTGACGTCCTGCACGTACGTACAGGACGTCAGACTCACAGAAGCAGAAGCCTGCGCGGCCACATTGGTGATCTACAAGGGCCGACTTCTACATGGAATGTTGCTAGTGGAATAGCAACATTCCATGTAGAATCTATAGAAATCAAACAAATAAAACATGGAAAAGAAAATAAGATGATACCTTTTTTATTTGGACATAACTTAATACATTTCTTGATTAGCTTCGAAGGTTGCCCTTCTTCGTCAGATCGGAAATAAGCAAATTGCTAGCTGACAGTGTATATAAGTTGAAAACCTTCAAGCATTACTATGACAGTAAAATAGATACTATTGGAGATTCTACATGGAATGTTGCTACCTATTGGAGATTCTACATGGAATGTTGCTATTCCACTAGCACATTCCAGGTAGCTGCGCAGGCTTCTGTTTCTGTGAGTCTGACGTCCTGCACGTACGTTACAGGACGTCAGACTCACAGAAGCAGAAGCCTGCGCGGCCACATTGGTGATCTACAAGGGCCGACTTCTACATGGAATGTTGCTAGTGGAATAGCAACATTCCATGTAGAATCTATAGAAATCAAACAAAATAAAACATGGAAAAGAAAATAGATGATACCTTTTTTATTGGACATAACTTAATACATTTCTTGATTAGCTTTCGAAGGTTGCCCTTCTTCCTCAGATCGGAAATAAGCAAATTTGCTAGCTGACAGTGTATATAAGTGAAAACATTCAAGCATTACTATGACAGTAAAATAGATACTATTGGAGCATTCTACATGGAATGTTGCTACCTATTGGAGATTCTACATGGAATGTTGCTATTCCACTAGCAACATTCCCTGCGCAGGCTTCTGTTTCTGTGAGTCTGACGTCCTGCACGTACGTACAGGACGTCAGACTCACAGAAGCAGAAGCCTGCGCGGCCACATTGGTGATCTACAAGGGCCGACTTCTACATGGAATGTTGCTAGTGGAATAGCAACATTCCATGTAGAATCTATAGAAATCAAACAAAATAAAACATGGAAAAGAAAATAAGATGATACCTTTTTTATTGGACATAACTTAATACATTTCTTGATTAGCTTTCGAAGGTTGCCCTTCTTCCTCAGATCGGAAATAAGCAAATTTGCTAGCTGACAGTGTATATAAGTGAAAACATTCAAGCATTACTATGACAGTAAAATAGATACTATTAGACATTCTACATGGAATGTTGCTACCATTGGAGATTCTACATGGAATGTTGCTATTCCACTAGCAACATTCCTGCGCAGGCTTCTGTTTCTGTGAGTCTGACGTCCTGCACGTACGTACAGGACGTCAGACTCACAGAAGCAGAAGCCTGCGCGGCCACATTGGTGATCTACAAGGGCCGCACTTCTACATGGAATGTTGCTAGTGGAATAGCAACATCCATGTAGAATCTATAGAAATCAAACAAAATAAAACATGGAAAAGAAAATAAGATGATACCTTTTTATTGGACATAACTTAATACATTTCTTGATTAGCTTTCGAAGGTTGCCCTTCTTCCTCAGATCGGAAATAAGCAAATTTGCTAGCTGACAGTGTATATAAGTGAAAACATTCAAGCATTACTATGACAGTAAAATAGATACTATTGGACATTCTACATGGAATGTTGCTACCATTGGAGATTCTACATGGAATGTTGCTATTCCACTAGCAACATTCCTGCGCAGGCTTCTGTTTCTGTGAGTCTGACGTCCTGCACGTACGTACAGGACGTCAGACTCACAGAAGCAGAAGCCTGCGCGGCCACATTGGTGATCTACAAGGGCCGACTTCTACATGGAATGTTGCTAGTGGAATAGCAACATTCCATGTAGAATCTATAGAATCAAACAAAATAAAACATGGAAAGAAAATAAGATGATACCTTTTTATTGGACATAACTTAATACATTTCTTGATTAGCTTTCGAAGGTTGCCCTTCTTCCTCAGATCGGAAATAGCACATTTGCTAGCTGACAGTGTATATAAGTGAAAACATTCAAGCATTACTATGACAGTAAAATAGATACTATTGGAGATTCTACATGGAATGTTGCTACTATTGGAGATTCTACATGGAATGTTGCTATTCCACTAGCAACATTCCTGCGCAGGCTTCTGTTTCTGTGAGTCTGACGTCCTGCACGTACGTACAGGACGTCAGACTCACAGAAGCAGAAGCCTGCGCGGCCACATTGGTGATCTACAAGGGCGACTTCTACATGGAATGTTGCTAGTGGAATAGCAACATTCCATGTAGAATCTATAGAAATCAAACAAATAAAACATGGAAAAGAAAATAAGATGATACCTTTTTATTGGACATAACTTAATACATTTCTTGATTAGCTTTCGAAGGTTGCCCTTCTTCCTCAGATCGGAAATAAGCAAATTTGCTAGCTGACAGTGTATATAAGTGAAAACATTCAAGCATTACTATGACAGTAAAATAGATACTATTGGAATTCTACATGGAATGTTGCTACCATTGGAGATTCTACATGGAATGTTGCTATTCCACTAGCAACATTCCTGCGCAGGCTTCTGTTTCTGTGAGTCTGACGTCCTGCACGTACGTACAGGACGTCAGACTCACAGAAGCAGAAGCCTGCGCGGCCACATTGGTGATCTACAAGGGCCTGACTTCTACATGGAATGTGCTAGTGGAATAGCAACATTCCATGTAGAATCTATAGAAATCAAACAAAATAAACATGGAAAAGAAAATAAGATGATACCTTTTTATTGGACATAACTTAATACATTTCTTGATTAGCTTTCGAAGGTTGCCCTTCTTCCTCAGATCGGAATAAGCAAATTTGCTAGCTGACAGTGTATATAAGTGAAAACATTCAAGCATTACTATGACAGTAAAATAGATACTATTGGACATTCTACATGGAATGTTGCTACCATTGGAGATTCTACTGGAATGTTGCTATTCCACTAGCAACATTCCTGCGCAGGCTTCTGTTTCTGTGAGTCTGACGTCCTGCACGTACGTACAGGACGTCAGACTCACAGAAGCAGAAGCCTGCGCGGCCACATTGGTGATCTACAAGGGTCCGACTTCTACATGGAATGTTGCTAGTGGAATAGCACATTCCATGTAGAATCTATAGAATCAAACAAATAAAACATGGAAAAGAAAATAAGATGATACCTTTTTTATTGGACATAACTTAATACATTTCTTGATTAGTTTTCGAAGGTTGCCCTCTTCCTCAGATCGGAAATAAGCAAATTTGCTAGCTGACAGTGTATATAAGTGAAAACATTCAAGCATTACTATGACAGTAAAATAGATACTATTGGACATTCTACATGGAATGTTGCTACATTGGAGATTCTACATGGAATGTTGCTATTCCACTAGCAACAGTTCCTGCGCAGGCTTCTGTTTCTGTGAGTCTGACGTCCTGCACGTACGTACAGGACGTCAGACTCACAGAAGCAGAAGCCTGCGCGGCCACATTGGTGATCTACAAGGGCCGACTTCTACATGGAATGTTGCTAGTGGAATAGCAACATTCCATGTAGAATCTATAGAAATCAAACAAATAAAACATGGAAAAGAAAATAAGATGATACCTTTTTTATTGGACATAACTTAATACATTTCTTGATTAGCTTTCGAAGGTTGCCCTTCTTCCTCAGATCGGAAATAAGCAAATTTGCTAGCTGACAGTGTATATAAGTGAAACATTCAAGCATTACTATGACAGTAAAATAGATACCTATTAGACATTCTACAGGGAATGTTTGCTACATTGGAGATTCTACATGGAATGTTGCTATTCCACTAGCAACATTCCTGCGCAGGCTTCTGTTTCTGTGAGTCTGACGGCCTGCACGTACGTACAGGACGTCAGACTCACAGAAGCAGAAGCCTGCGCGGCCACATTGGTGATCTACAAGGGCCGACTTCTACATGGAATGTTGCTAGTGGAATAGCAACATTCCATGTAGAATCTATAGAAATCAAACAAAATAAAACATGGAAAAGAAAATAAGATGATACCTTTTTTATTGGACATAACTTAATACATTTCTTGATTAGCTTCGAAGGTTTGCCCTTCTTCCTCAGATCGGAAATAAGCAAATTTGCTAGCTGACAGTGTATATAAGTGAAACATCAAGCGATTACTATGACAGTAAAATAGATACTATTGGACATTCTACACTGGAATGTTGCTACCATTGGAGATTCTACATGGAATGTGCTATTCCACTAGCAACATTCCTGCGCAGGCTTCTGTTTCTGTGAGTCTGACGTCCTGCACGTACGTACAGGACGTCAGACTCACAGAAGCAGAAGCCTGCGCGGCCACATTGGTGATCTACAAGGGCCGACTTCTACATGGAATGTTGCTAGTGGAATAGCAACCTTCCATGTAGAATCTATAGAAATCAAACAAAATAAACATGGAAAAGAAAATAATATGATACCTTTTTTATTGGACATAACTTAATACATTTCTTGATTAGCTTTCGAAGGTTTGCCCTTCTTCCTCAGATCGGAAAATAAGCAAATTTGCTAGCTGACAGTGTATATAAGTTGAAAACATTCAAGCATTACTATGACAGTAAAATAGATACTATTGGACATTCTACATGGAATGTTGCTACCATTGGAGATTTCTACATGGAATGTTGCTATTCCACTAGCAACATTCCTGCGCAGGCTTCTGTTTCTGTGAGTCTGACGTCCTGCACGTACGTACAGGACGTCAGACTCACAGAAGCAGAAGCCTGCGCGGGCCACATTGGTGATCTACAAGGGCCGACTTCTACAGGAATGTTGCTAGTGGAATAGCAACATTCCATGTAGAATCTATAGAAATCAAAACAAAATAAAACATGGAAAAGAAAATAAGATGATACCTTTTTATTGGACATAACTTAATACATTTCTTGATTAGCTTTCGAAGGTTGCCCTTCTTCCTCAGATCGGAAATAAGCAAATTTGCTAGCTGACAGTGTATATAAGTGAAAACATTCAAGCATTACTATGACAGTAAAATAGATACTATTGGACATTCTACATGGAATGTTGCTACCATTGGAGATTCTACATGGAATGTGCTATTCCACTAGCAACATTCCTGCGCAGGCTTCTGTTTCTGTGAGTCTGACGTCCTGCACGTACGTACAGGACGTCAGACTCACAGAAGCAGAAGCCTGCGCGGCCACATTGGTGATCTACAAGGGCCGACTTCTACATGGAATGGTGCTAGTGGACATAGCAACATTCCATGTAGAATCTATAGAAATCAAACAAAATAAAACATGGAAAAGAAAATAGATGATACCTTTTTTATTGGACATAACTTAATACATTTCTTGATTAGCTTTCGAAGGTTGCCCTTCTTCCTCAGATCGGAAATCAAGCAAATTTGCTAGCTGACAGTGTATATAAGTGAAAACATTCAAGCATACTATGACAGTAAAATAGATACTATTGGACATTCTACATGGAATGTTGCTACCATTGGAGATTCTACATGGAATGTTGCTATTCCACTAGCAACATTCCTGCGCAGGCTTCTGTTTCTGTGAGTCTGACCGTCCTGCACGTACGTACAGGACGTCAGACTCACAGAAGCAGAAGCCTGCGCGGCCACATTGGTGATCTACAAGGGCCCGACTTCTACATGGAATGTTGCTAGTGGAATAGCAACATTCCATGTAGAATCTATAGAAATCAAACAAAATAAAACATGGAAAAGAAAATAAGATGATACCTTTTTATTGGACATAACTTAATACATTTCTTGATTAGCTTCGAAGGTTGCCCTTCTTCCTCAGATCGGAAATAAGCAAATTTGCTAGCTGACAGTGTATATAAGTGAAAACATTCAAGCATTACTATGACAGTAAAATAGATACTATTGGACATTCTACATGGAATGTTGCTACCATTGGAGATTCTACATGGAATGTTGCTATTCCACTACAACATTCCTGCGCAGGCTTCTGTTTCTGTGAGTCTGACGTCCTGCACGTACGTACAGGACGTCAGACTCACAGAAGCAGAAGCCTGCGCGGCCACATTGGTGATCTACAAGTGCCCGACATTCTACATGGAATGTTGCTAGTGGAATAGCAACATTCCATGTAGAATCTATAGAAATCAAACAAAATAAAACATGGAAAAGAAAATAAGATGATACCTTTTTTATTGGACATAACTTAATACATTTCTTGATAGCTTTCGAAGGTTGCCCTTCTTCCTCAGATCGGAAATAAGCAAATGTGCTAGCTGACAGTGTATATAAGTGAAAACATTCAAGCATTACTATGACAGTCTGACAGGGTGGGAGGATGGGGGTGGGTCGGAGGTATGCATGAGGACAACAAAGCATATCATTGATATTCTAACAGGATGGGTATGGGTAGGTGAGGGGAGGGTGATCAACAGAGACATACAGCTTTATGGTTTATAATGGGCTAGGAACCCCAGACCCCCTCACCTATCCACACCCATCCTGTTAGAATATCAATGATATGTTTTGATGTCCCCATGCATACCTCCTACCCACCCCCATCCTCCCACCCTGTCAGACTGTCATAGTAATGCTTGAATGTTTTCACTTATATACACTGTCAGCTAGCACATTTGCTTATTTCCGATCTGAGGAAAAAGGGCGACCTTCGAAAGCTAATCAAGAAATGTATTAAGTTATGTCCAATAAAAAAAGGTATCATCTTATTTTCTTTTCCATGTTTTATTTTGTTTGATTTCTATAGATTCTACATGGAAATGTTGCTATTCCACTAGCAACATTCCATGTAGAAGTCGGCCCTTGTAGATCACCAATGTGGCCGCACAGGCTTCTGCTTCTGTGAGTCTGACGTCCTGCACTTACGTGCAGGACGTCAGACTCACAGAAACAGAAGCCTGCGCAGCCTTCTACATGGAATGTTGCGTAGTGATAGCAACATTCCATGTAGAATCTCCAATGGTATCTATTTTACTGTCATAATAATGCTTGAATGTTTTCACTTATATACACTGTCAGCTAGAACATTTGCTTATTCCGATCTGAGGAAGAAGGGCAACCTTCGAAAGCTAATCAAGGAAATGTATTAAGTTATGTCCAATCAAAAGGTATCATCTTATTTTCTTTTCCATGTTTTATTTTGTTTGATTTCTATTGATAACCTTTGGATTTCTTTAATGAGCCCCCTGGTGGCAGAGCAAGGAATTGCAACGATGTTCAAAAATATGTCACAGATAAACTCTATACCAACCATGGAGTTTAACAATCAAAATAAGTTTATTTGCAAGCATTCAAACAAATTAACATAGTAACACTTACCCATCTTTCCCTTTTATAGAGCTCTCAAAACAATCAGCAAAATATGTTCAGATACTGTGAAAATGTCAGGTAAGTACCTCTTCCTTGTAGCTACAGATTAGTGCAATAAGTCAACTTTTAAAGTTCACTTTCTCTTTCAGAATTTATTGTGTTGACGTTTTGTTTTCTAGGACCACCCTTGATATGGAACCAGGTACCATCTACTTTTCAGTTTCTCTCATACCTCATGGGCCAATGATCAGAAGCAAACACAGGCTCTACAGGCTGGCAGCGCTAAATTAGCACCTGCGTTTGCTACTGCCCCATGATCAGAGCCCCTGCGCGCATGAAACAAGGCGCTCGTGGATTCTGAATGTAACTAGCATCCAAATGAATGCTAAACAAGGCTCTTAGCGCAAGTAGCGTGCAAATGAATGCAAAACCTATCCTCCCCAATGATCAGAAAGCAGCTCAGAACTGACGTTAGGGTTTTCAGACTATTGGGGATGAATAGTGAGCCCTGTCCAGCCGCAGGTCCCCATTCCCCCCAATGCAGCCCCCCCCTGTAGGAGCTGGAACCCTGACCCTTCCAGTGACACAGGGGCTAGAGGTCTGGCAGACCTCCAGTGGAAGGCTGGGTGCCGCCATTTTTGAGGCAGTGCCGATAGAAGAGGAGGGAGACCATCTTCCTCCTCCAATGAAGGTAGGGGGTGGGGAAGAGGGCTGCTAGACCCCCAGGTCAGAGGGCTTGTTTCATGCTCCACTGGATCTCCAGACCTCCCTGAACTTGTGTCGGGCAGGTGGGGAGACTGGAGGTCCGCCGGGCCTCCAACCCCCATTTTGCTTGGCTCGGGGTTGGGGTACTAGGGCCACCAAGGTCATGCTATTTTTAGAGCGCTGTTTGGAACAGCATGGGGCTTTCGTTCTTCTGCCCGTTAGCGTTTAATGTAGGAACCATTTTGCTTTGGTCCACAGTACGGTTTTCTAGAAGTCTTCTCTTTCTTGCGTGGGCCGGCTTGACTTCTGTACATCAGGTCCACTTCACCTTCCTGCCTTTACTTTAAAATTCAATAACAGAAACTCTCTCCCCTAAGCATTTGCTCCCCTCCAAATGTGTTCTGCCTCAATATAAACTGTTTATACTATTGTTTAAAATAAGCATTAATCCCTAACCTACTCTTCCCAGATCAACATCCCACATTAGCGATATTTAACACACAGACACAACATTTTAAATAATTATTTTTAAAGTCCTTATAAATTCTCCACAGCCACAAGTTATTCATTCCCACAAACAGTTCACTGGTTTACTCAGCAAGCACCCAAACCTACTGACCTGTTTTTTTTAATTAACACTTTTCCCCCAAAAAGTAGCACACACCCCCCCATCACCAAGTCCTCTTCAGCCATTTAAAACTGCGGTGGCTCAGATTGTTAACTGACCTCGCACCTTTCAGCAGTCACACACAATTCTTCCATATATCTCTTTGAAATATTTTTTAACCCAGTCAGACTGATGCAGACTCTCCTGAACTTCGCCGACCTAATAGCCATACCGGCACCTTTTTTTCCAGGGCCAGCTCACCTGCCTGCCCTTAGCTCCCCGACAGCCCTGCTTTCTGTTCCTGTCACCCGTGTTTAAACCTTTTGTTTTTTTACCTGAAGTGGCAGCTGCTGGCGTTAGTAAAAGCAGCAGGGTCACCTCCTCCAGCCTTCCCTTCCCTCTCAGTGTCCTGCCTTCCTGTGATGTAGTTTCCTGTTTCCGCGAGGGCGGGACACTGAGAGAGAGAAGGGAAGGCTGGAGGAGGCGAGCCTGCTGCTTTCACTAACGCCAGCGCTGCCACTTCAGGTAAAAAAATAAATGTTTAAACGTGACAGGAACAGAAAGCAGGGCTATCGGGGACTTAAGGGCAGGAAAGTGGGGCTGGGGTTGGTTATAGAACTCGACGAGCTAAAGAGGGGGGAAGTTGAAGGCTGGGGAAAGTTACTGGACATGGATGGGAGGGGAGGAGGGAGGAGGGGGGAGGAGAATCGCTGGACATGGAGGGGAGGGCAGAGAAAATTGCTGGACATGGATGGGAGGGGAGGACTGGGGTGACAGGAGAAATCACTGGACATGTATGGTTAGGGGAGGGCAGAAAGAGAATCACTGGACATGTAGGAGGGCAGGGAGAGAGGAGAATCGCTGGAAATGGTTGGGAGGGGAGGATAGGGGGCAGAGGAGAATCGCTGGACATGGAGGGGAGGGCAGAGGAAAATTGCTGGACATGGATGGGAGGGGAGGACTGGGGTGACAGGAGAAATCACTGGACATGGATGGTTAGGGGAGGGCAGAAGAGAACACGGACATGTAGGGGAGGGCAGGGGAGAGAGGAGAATCGCTGGAAATGGTTGGGAGGGGAGGATAGGGGGCAGAGGAGAATCGGGACATGGAGGGGAGGCAGAGGAAAATGCTGGACATGGATGGGAGGGGAGACTGGGGTGACAGGAGAAATCACTGGACATGGATGGTTAGGGGAGGGCAGAAGAGAACCTGGACATGTAGAGGGCAGGGGAGAGAGGAGAATCGCTGGAAATGGTTGGGAGGGGAGGATAGGGGGCAGAGGAGAATCGCTGGACATGGAGGGGAGGGCAGAGGAAAATTGCTGGACATGGATGGGAGGGAGGACTGGGGTGACAGGAGAAATCACTGGACATGGATGGTTAGGGGAGGGCAGAAGAGAACACTGGACATGTAGGGGAGGGCAGGGGAGAGAGGAGAATCGCTGGAAATGGTTGGGAGGGAGGATAGGGGCAAAGGAGAATCTCTGGACAAAGATGAGAGGGGAGAGCACAGGAGAATTGCTGGACATGGAGGGCAGGGGAGAGAGCAGAGTTGCTGGACATGGATGTGGAGGGAAGGGCAGCACAAATGCTGGACGTGGATGGACGAGAGAGAAGACAGGAAGAGATGCACATGGATGGAGGGGAGGGGAGAGAGGAGAAATGCTGGACATGGATGGAGTGGAGGGCAGGAAGAGAGGAGAATATTGGAGGGAAGGAAGACAGAGGAAGGAGATGCACATGGTTGGAGGGGAAGGGAGAGAGGAGAAATACTGGACATGGAGGAAGGAGGGAAGACAGGAAGGAGATGCCATGGATGGAGGGGAGTGGAGAGAGGAGAAATGCTGGACATGGATGGAGTGGAGGGCAGATTGAGAAGGAGATGCACATGGATTTAGGGAAGAGAGGAGAAATTCTGGACATGGATGAAGGGGAGGGGAGAGAGTTGAAATGCGGAATATAGATGCAGGGGAGGGAAAGAGAGGAAGTGAGATGAACATGGATGGAGGGGAGAGGAAAAATGCTGGACGTGGATGGAAGAGGAAGGAGATGCATACTGACGAGATGAGGGAAGGGAAAGGGAAAAGAGAAAAACTGAACATGGATGGATAAAATAGGCAAAAGCTAGATCCACTCTATGCCTCCTCCAGTCAAGTCCGTGGAGGACCCAGCTTTTACCTATGGATGTAGGGCAAAAAATGAAGAAGAAAAGAGGAATAATAAATAAATGGAAAGGAAGCCTGGAAACGGAGTTAAGGGAACAGATAGAGAACAGCAGAATCAGAGACTGGGACCAACATGATTAGAAAAACAAAGGACCAGCCACAAAGGTAGAAAAAAATCATTTTATTTTCATTTTAGTGTTTGGAATATGTCTAGTGTGAGAATTTATATCTGCTGTCTTATTTTGTCACTGGGTATACCGGAGCTGTAACAGCTTACAGAAATTATTTATAATGAAAAAAAAAATCACATTTTTTTTCTCCTATACTGGTACAGTATTTCAATGATTACACTTATAGGCGCCATGGCTGGGTATAAGGGCTGTGGCTACTGTGGTGAAGGCGGTTAGCTTGGCAGAGTTTAAAAAGAGGTTAGACGGTTTCCTAAAGGACACATAAACCGCTACTAAATGGACTTGGGAAAAATCCACAATTTCGGGAATAACATGTATAGAATGTTTGTACGTTTGGGAAGCTCACCATGCCCTTGGCCTGGATTGGCCGCTGTCGTGGACAGGATGCTGGCTCGATGGGCCCTTGGTCTTTTCCCTGTGGCATTACTTATGTACTTACTAGCCGTTAAGCCTGTTAAAACAGGCGAGATTTCCAGCTACCCCCTCGCCGCCGCTCCCTCCCCCCTCCATGCCGGGCTCCCTGCACTGACCTGAAGTCGCCTCTCACCTCCGTGTGAAACCGCTGCAGGCAGCAGCAGATCGCTCTGCTGCTGCCTGCAGCGCTTCCACACGGAGGTGAGAGGCGCCGTCAGGACAGTGCAGGGGGCCCGATACGGAGGGGGGCGGGATGGGGGGAAGGGTGGAGGTTGGTGCGCGTGATGTTCATTTCCAGGCTCCAGCGGCAGCGTCCGACTCCGTTTCCCTCTCTGTTCCGCCTCTGGCGTCATCACGTCGTGACGCGACGGCGGGACAGGGAGGGAAGTCTCTACTGCGCATTTGCAGGTGAGTCGGTCACTTGCCATTTATATGTTGATGTCCTCTACTTGGCTCACTTTTATTACATAGAGCAGTGATTTAACCTATTGTGATGTCATAGTGGCTCATTCCACCTAAGAGCCAACCTCATTAGTGATGTCACAATGGCTTGATGTACGTTTGGGAAGCTCGCCAGGTGCCCTTGGCCTGGATTGGCCGCTGTCGTGGACAGGATGCTGGGCTCGATGGACCCTTGGTCTTTTCCTAGTGTGGCATTACTTAAGTCTAAATCATTAATTAGGCTAGATTACTAGTTGCTGGAGCCTGGAGAAAGTCTTATCTTAGATGTGTGTGAAGTCCAGCAAGGCCCAGGGATTCAGTGAAGGTCCAGAGAGGTGCAGATCAGGAAGCAGCAGAGAGGAAAGAGAGAGAACTGAGAATGTTCCGGCTTTTTATCATTTCTTGTTGGACCACAGGCTGAAGCCTAGCAGCACTTTGATGTGATTTCTCAACTAGCAGTAAGTTAACTGTGTGTTATTTAATCTGCGAGATTATTTCTTTATTGTAGACCCCTGCCGCAGGCCTTTACGGCCGAAACACGACGTCTCTTCTGGTTTTGAAAATGGAGCATGGTAGCTGGTCACGTATTTAAATTATATCACAAAAAACGTTCTTCCTTTAAAATATTTAATTTCTTTTATTACAATACATATATCACATAAAAACACTTATGCTGTGTAAGTTCCGTAACTTGCCCAGTCACACCCTTCACTTCACCACCCATTCACATAAACCTTGTGTGGGCACATTTCTATATATCCACAATCTGTGTACATGCTCCCCAATTGTTGTTTCCTCAATTTCAAATCTTCCACTTGTGTCTTAGATATCGTCCTTAAAGGTTCAATTATAGTCCTTATAAATCATAAAAATCTTCTAAATCACATCAAGCAGGAGCACAGTGTTCAGAACAAAGCCTCTCCAGCACTCTTCTTGGAGTG